>NW_019211457.1:1460830-1718831 GCF_002443255.2 Varroa destructor | reverse complement strand
CATATATAGATTGGTTGACGATCGGCCCCTTTCCTTCTCATCCTCGTATTGTCGTTTTGCCCCGTACTGTCTATTACTGTTGCCCCAATTTCATCTCTGTTATTCCAAAATCATTGGTGACGCTATGATGCGATGGAAACGTACCACACATTTTACACTCAATTCGGACCGATCATCGCGTCAGAGTTGCAGTTTTGCGCCCCACTGTTTGACTACTTTTCTTCTCTCCCACTTCCCCTCACTCTCTATCTGTGTTTTCTGATTTGCAATGTGCGACCGATCGCTAGTAGTAGAAGGGGCGGCACCTCGAGGCCGGAGGTGGCTTGGAGGGCATATATATTAGCACTTAATAACATATTTGAAGCAGAGATCAGTTGCGTCAAGTCTCACTTAGTCATTCGTAAACCAGTGGCTACTCGATGGCAACAGCGAAAAACGCAATTGCCGCTGTCACGGCTGCCGAATGAGGTTTTTCTGCGTCGTTTGCCCCGTAGTTCGCCCGCCGAAGTGGAGTACGCACTCGGTAGAAACAACGCATTTTGTCCATATAATCTCGCCCGAAGGACGGGACGCGATTTGACAGATAGGCGACTGTGTGTTGTGTTGTTCCGAATTGTTAACGCGGCATGGTGTCGTACTGAACGTGATCGTGTGTTTGTGTGGTATCGAAGGTGCGACGGGTTTATGTTATCAGGGACACTTTGTATCAGGGATGCAATATGGGACATTTGCCTCTGTGAAGAGCACTCGGTACCAGTGGCGAAATGGAACCGACGACATAGAGGGTTTTGTCCGTGCGTCCGGACCCGAGCATATATTATAGATTTGACGATGTAGCACAACGTTATAACAGTACAATATAATTGACTATGACGGAGGTTCAATAATCTCACCGCGGGTGAGCAGGCGCAAGCGTGGACAAGTTGGAGCGAATATGCTCTGTTTAGAAAGAAGCGCCTTGACAAAATATCCATTTCCATGTTTATCACACAACTGAACCCGGCAAATATGCACACGGCTCTGTGGGGCAGCCCTCGCAGCCCTGCAGCTTTCAGTGCAGTTTGGCGATCAGGGAAATAAAAGTCTTCAGTATCGAAGGCCGGACAGCGATTGCTATCAGGCGGCCAGGCAGTGCAGAATGGCTCGACTCGGATCCTTTAGCCATCCCTCCAATGACAGGCAAAATGATTCTTCACGCCGACGTGTAACGGCCCTAGCTACACTTGTTGGAAACTGGCGACAGCATTTGTTGCGAGTCTCCTCGCCGTCAATGCGGACGTGAGCGACAACGTTGGGGCGGCTATTCCCCACTGCAATTTGGCCCGCTCTACCGCTGGAAGCTTCGTCCTATAATAGTATATTGACGAATCGCGTATTTAGAACGACCGCATGCGCGTTTGCTTGGAAATCCGAGTGGTTGCAGCACTGTGCCTGACGCATGCTGTTGACGTACAACGTATTGTATGCGATGCATACTATCGTGCGTGGGGCGTTTTGCCACCTATCCATTTGCGACGTCGCACTCGACTCGAGAAGTCAAGCACGATTTGATAGCGGCAATGTTCAGTTAGCTGAGCACTATAGCAATAATGGGCCAGGGTCGAATGAATCGTGGGTTTGAAGGCTGACGCGCACCGGACGCAAAACCCCGCACGACCGTATCGCCAATATACTACTAAAGCGAATTTATCTGTGTGGATCACTTAATGGAATCAATTAATTGATTCACGACCGTTACGCTAGATTTGACAGGTTCCTCCCTTTTTTTTTAATAGCACCTAATTAGAAACTATAATTTTATTATTTGGGTTATTTTCTTCCCTGTAATTGATTCAAGTTTTGTCAGTGGCTCGCCAATCGAAGTTAGTAAATTACCAGGGAATATAAAGTTGCCTTCTGGCAGATTTTAAAAAAAGTGTTCGACAGTTTCGATCGGCACCTGTTTCCAAGAGCCGGACTACTACGTATTTTCTATCTGGATCCTTAAGCAACCGGCGATGATTTTAGTCGATAAGCTAGCGCGTCAGCCTTTCCGGTGCTGCGTACTCTAGCTCTCCTCGGATTCAACGGCCATGTTCTTTTAGCGGGAACTAACCACCGATCTTGACCATCGACGGATCTAGTCAACGCTAACTGAAACCCCGATAGTCAAACGATTCGGATCAACACGTTTTTGTCTGCGTAAGTCAATACATCGGTAGCCAGAAACTGTTCCAGTGAAACTATTACCGTTGGAGCACAATTCAATGTTGGATTGGCATATCTACGCTTATTATAGTACATCTTCATAGACTACTCCTCGGTATGAGGTTTGACTGTAACGACACCGCTTTTATGAATCATAATATAAATGATAACTAGCTCCATCTATTATCATTACTTACGACAACAACATCATGACAGAGCAAACTATCTAATGCTTCTTCTTAACTAGACAATAGCTAGACAAACGAAGCAACACTTCTTCAACCAAAGCCGTCTTCAATAAATGTATAACACTGGCCAACAATTAGCAAGCCAATTTCCGTATATATATATATATATATATCTATATATATATATGGTGAGCTAGAATTTATTGGAAAGCTTTCGTTTGAACAAAAAAACCTTCTCGTTGCTTTACTATATGTAAAATGACCATTCTCAAATTGCCAAGTGACTTTTGTCCACCTTCTATATAAATGCATATCTATTCTGAGGGCGAGAACCTCATTACGTCTGATCAACCCGAAAGGGAAAAATCTCCAGCGGACGATACTAGGTACTGTAAAGCCACTGAGGTGGAGGGTTCCAAGAAATCCTGCAAGTGTTCAGGGGAAAACGAACGAAGATGTCGCCTACTTCTAAGGGACGACACGCTAAAGATGCCGGCTGTCCAGAGATTTTATATCTTGATACAATGACTAGAGACCGACCGATATTACGAGTTGCTATTGGAGACTGCTTGTCGCTACGCGTCTGCATATGGGGTATTGTGCCCGTGTATATCTATACGTACTAAGGCACGTGCATCCGCTCTGCACGCTGTCCGGACACAAAGTGGGCTTTTTCTGTCCTACTGTGTTCTTCCTTTTGTTGCTATTTGACTTATGTTGGATCGATTTGTTTTGTAAACCCGGCGATGATATTTCGCTGTTCTGTTTCTTAGGTAGAGGTACACCGATGGCCGTTTTTTCCATTCGCTCTATCTGTCACCATTCTTCCATCATTATTTTGCGTGGATCAGCCCCGCCACTAATACTACTATGACTAGCTGCTTGCTTTCCCTACGCGTCATCTCATGGTGCCGTCCCACAGCCCCGATTCGGCCCAGTCCCTCTCCATCTTTTAGTCTGTCATTCCTGTACCCCCTCCGGTAACATGATGTTACCGCCAACGGCCGTCATCTTGATCTGTGGCGCGTTCCGGTCACTCGCTCGCCTGCGTCATTCGTCTCCAGGAAGTTCACGTTATTAGCGTCGTCGGCCACGCGACGCTATTGCGTTGATTCTGCGCGCAGATGTCGCCAAAGCTCTCGCCGTCGTCGCCACGAATCAGACTGTTCTACGTTGCGATTGGCCGGCGAGTTAAGACAGCGCACGAAGTGATTGGCCAGTTGAGTTGATGAACGCTATGGAGCAGCTCCCGGACGGCGGAGCAGAGGGTAGCGGCGCGTTATCGTATCAGATTGACGCTACCGCTATGATGGCTGTACATGCTGCCAACAGAAGCGCGATCCAAGGCAACGATACAGACGCGTCCTATAGATGGAGGCAGCCGCAGCGGCCGTCGGTTACGACCAACGAGAGGGAGGGCGCATCGTGGAGCTGGTTCGTGAGCGGCTACTGCTGTTGAAGTTACTAGAGTTATTAAGTTGCAAAGCCACACGTATGGTTGTGTGCGTTTTTATGTGTCGGTGCGTTTGCGTGTTCGTGTGTGACGGAACAAGGTGAGGGGCGAACAGGGCTGAACCGCTTCAGGGCGCCAGTAAGGAGCTCCACTTGAATAACGCGGTCGCGGACAAGCAAAAGCGATTTCTTCTTCGACCGCTGCTAATCCCATTGATAATGCAATTGTCGTTATAGTTCACTGAGCGACTATTGGGTTTTGGCTATTGACTAGATCTGACAATGTCGACGACGGCCGAGATTTGCACAGTTGATAATCCAGCTTGACGTATCACCAATCCAGCCAGCGTGACATAGCTGCGGTAACGGCGGCGACGACGACGACGACGACGACTGGTAAGACAATCGTATTCTATCCGATCTGCCTCTACTCTACTTTCCAACAACATTTCTTTCCCTATCATCGTTGTTGTCTCTCTAGCTCGTAGCTGTTAGGCAATGAAGCAAAACAGATTGAGGTCAGACCAGTAGACGCCCACCGAACCCAATGTTGAACGCAGACACAAGGCGCAGTTCGCCGTCGCCGACTAGGGAGTACCACTGTCCGCGCATAGACCAGCCCTGTAGCTGGTCGAACTGTGGAGTCGACGAAACACGCTAACGCTACCTGTCACGTCTATATACGTGCTTCAGAGACAATAAACTCAAAGATGCGAACATATATGTAGACGAGCTCTCGCACAAACAAACGCTTGTCCGTAAGAAAGACTATGACGGAAAACGGACGAGACCAACAACCGCCGACGACTACACATACGGGATCCGCTAGAATTTTGCCAGAGGCAAGGTGATAGCAACAATGACGACGGCGACAGCGCCACCGCAACAGCACCAGCGCGTAGCAGCGACGTGTACTAACAAAAACCGAACGACGCTGTAACCGTGGCCGCTGTTGCTACTCGTAAGGGGACGCCCAGTGAGGGCGACGTTCGCACAACATCGCCAAAATAGACTATTCGGCCATATCATGAGCAGGACAGCGACGCCGAAAAGGAGACAAGCATAGTAGTATAGGTCGTTATACGTAGGTAGCACGCGTCTATCGATGCCGGGATGAAGCACCGGGAATCTGGAAGGTAGAAAGACAAAGCAGCCTGTAGTCGCAAGCTCGCCAGAGAGACCCATAGCGCGAATAGTCGGCAGACAGACAAGGGACTCTTGCAGAACGTCGTCCCTTGGAAAGGACCAGCAGCTGCCAAGGGACCTCCCCTTTCAGGATTCGAGCTATCTGGTTTCGCTGCAGTCGCAGCGCGGCTCGTCGACAGACAATGGCCGACGGCAAATTACGGGAAAGGACTAAATGCTGCGAAATCATTGCTGTGGGTTGTCGGTGCGGTGGGGCTGGCTACTGATCGACGACTAGCAACTCGTGAGAGCCTTCGCTTATGATAAGCAAGCAGGCAAGCACTGGGTTATGCGTACGTGCGCTGGGGAATTTGACGGTCGCGCCTTCTTGATGTTTTGATGCCAGTACTGTGGACGCCAATCAACATGGCGTCGATATAGGCAACACCTTGCGGTGTCTGTGGTAGTTCCAGCTAGACTACCCAACAACGAGCAGCGCGATTGCCGGGGAAGCTAGAACTACACCGATGACTGCTGACGCGCTAGCGACTGGTAGCGAAGCGAACGCGCTGCGTATCTACGAATAATGAGCCCAACCTCAACATATGGCAACAGGGGCGAAGAAGCATGGTAGGCGGCAGCTACTATGAAATTGCTATTATTATGATCGCGACGTCGTCGAGAAGGAGTAACAGATTTCGGCAGCGAGGAGAGCGGGAAAAACCAAGAATAATTATAAGTCGATATGTTTGGCGCGTCTCTGTCCACGTCTAGTAGGTGGGTATTCTGTCCGCTGGTATAATACCAACTTGGTCGATCCTAGTTTGTGCGCTTGATGACGCGTCATGACGCACAAAGCCATAAAACTCAAGAAAAATGCTCATTATAACAAACGTGGTAGCAACAACAGTAAGCACACGGATTCGTAATATCATATGTTACAACATGTGGGACTCGCCGAAAATAATATTCCAATACTGTGTGTAATGTATCATAACATTTATAACAGTAGATAAAAACGTGAATGAACTTGTACACGTCGTGTAACATTTTGTAGGTCGTTCGCGGGCTTGCAGTCTGTGGCCACCAAGGCCCTTGTTGTACAAGCCACCGCGGCGAGTATCAATATATTCAAAAATATATTGATATATTCTGAATGAAATTTTTGCATATATACGCCGACTTTATTTAGAGTCTATATTTATTATATATTCTACAAAAATACGAGGAGGTTGTTTCGTATTGGCCGAATCAGTTGTGCAGATTCTGCCTCTTTACCAGCAACATTAAAATAGCCATATAATATTTAACAAATATATATATATATACTAAATAAGAAAAATGTATATATTTGCTTTCGGTTAGAATCAATTAATTATCATTTGCCGTCATATAATGATGGATTCCTTCTCGGAGCCATCTCGTATACATTGCCATTTCCATAATAATCTCCTAACAGCTCCTAGTTCAGTATACCATAAATTATGTATTAAATAAGATAAATTAGAATTTGATTTAGGGAGACTGAAGGTAATTTTAACTATGGTTTGGTGTGGCTTTCGTCTTGAAAACGAGCGAGCGATGTAATTAAATGTTTCGTACTTAAGAGAATGATGGAGCGTCGGCAGAGGACGAACTCTCAACTCGTGCTTCCACTACCTGATCATCAGCTCCCATCTGAACTCGAGATGTTCAACGGGTTGGTAAGCTTGTTTGAATCCCCTCTGCTCAAATTCTAACTACGTTTTCCGACGCTTGCTTTAGATGGTTCGCTAGACAGGTCTAAGGGTGCTCACAAACAACGTCGAACAAGAATCACTTTCGTCTATGGCCTACATATTTTCGCATCTCTCGTTATGTGGAGTCAATGCCAAGTGGGGAAGTGCTAACTCTCGAAGCCATTTTTTAGCCAAACCCTCTTCGACGGGTGATTCTTCCCCTTGAAATTACTTCTAACGAAACAACGCCCCCGCCAGCCTGGTTTCACCTACGGTAGATTGCATCCATGCGTAGCTCCTGCACTAAACTCCACTTGACCGATGGCGTCGGTCCGCATCTTGCCACGAGTTCAAGTGGCAACTCTGCTTCTTGCAAGGAAATTTTCTCTCCCTAGCTAAGGCATTGTATATATCACACATAACATCTCTACTGCCTTCTTCTGGGCAAATGACAGCTTCTGTACCAGATTCAACGAGCCACGAGGGAAAATGATTAAAAGACTCGTAACAATGTATGTGAAACCAGTAATCCTTGAAGTGTTTTTAAGCCCGCTTAGCAAGACACTATAGTAATTTACCTAAAGACAAAAGTTGTTATATATAGGGTGGGGCAAAGTTTCCTGAGGGCTGGAGGAATCTTTTTTATATTACATCTGGTAAAGTAGCAGGAGATAGGCAAACTATTGCTATACAAAGGATGATTATGAGTAGCTATACTCAAGGAAAATACTCCAATTGGCAAGGGACCTTTTTTTAAACTGTCAAGATGTTTTTGTGCCACCCTCTACATACCAGTATTGTTTTAGATGGCTATATACGTTTTATTTGATGATGTATTTATATGTATATATGTATTTGTATATATTATATCTAAGCTGTCTTATTGAGATACGCTATTTAGGGTATTTTATGAAAAGGTGTGTTGTAATGGGCATAGCATAACTGTTACTTTTTATACTAATAAATATTTTTACACATTTACATTAACATAGTAGAAGATGTGATTGCTCTGGCGTAGCCAGATATTTGATTCTGTTCTTGCATGGAGCTGCGTTGTCTGTAATTATCGCATCCGTTAACTAAAATCATTACGGAGGCATCCGGTCACAGCGTGCGTGATGAAGACTGGACACTCGCAGAAAGCGTTTCCTGAGACTGCTATACCCCCGTTTCCCACCTTATCATGCGCGGGCGGGCGGGCGAACCGTTCGCCGGATTGCGGCAGGTCTCTTCTCTGTTGTCACATTGGGAGACTTCAAGCACAGATACACTTGACTGACTTCGGGGACTTATTTGCTCACGACGCGCATGAGCGCACGGGGCCAAACGGGGGCATATGAACAGGGCTTATTTAGTAAGCTCCAGGCGAGGTCTGCCCGCAAGGGGCGCAAAAACGATACGAATGAGACTTCGAGACAGCAGCATCGGCTTTCTTTGACAATGACGTCGAAATGCTGCAGGATAAGTACAGGAAGCCAAATAACAGTTTAGATCTGGTAATGACGGGTACCTCGCTTGTGTAGTCCTCCAGTATCACGGAATAAGGGAAAAGGGTTATATGAAATACGAATAACGTGACGAAATCAACGGAGTTATCCTCAGAGGAAGGGGAAGCTAAACTTTGAAGTGTTTGTGCGGAATCTTTTGGTGCGTGTGACCACCGTTGACTATCACTATAGAATACGACGATTTTTTAATGGTGGAACTTAAACTGTTTTTGAAAGTGTAAGTTGCAAACAATGAGACTTTTTAACATAATACATCACGTCTTTGGATTGAGGCAAAAGCTATACATTGAGCTTTCCGTATTAATAAGCTTTGTGAAATGTGTTAACAAGCTTTCAAGCTAAATGTCCCAATTCTGTTCATATTTGCCACTCAGCTTTTATAAAATACCAGGAATTGTTTCGTGTCACAGCAAAAATAGGTTGTATGATGCAACAACATTTAAGGATTACTCTGTTCAAATCCCTTTATATCAGTGTCATAATTCTGCTATCCGATTGATCAGTTGAAACGTGCTAGCGAAAGTGTCATACAAATTTTGCTTTCTTTCTTAGCCCTCGTCTGAAAGTACCATCTCTCAAACGAATGTGCATACACAGAATGTTCGGGACTAATTCGCCTATTTTAATTAAAGCTTGAGAGAGTATTTATTAACCGAACGGGCAGGACAAGCTGCCGAACCCTTCATTGTTGCCCCCACAGAGAGTTCTAGGGAATCTAGAACAGCTTTCCTCTATTCTCGTGAGAACGACTAGCTATTCACTGTCCCGGGAGTCAAAATCTGCTGTATGAAGTCACCTCGAGCATGAGCTCAATTCATAGGCACAACACAGAAACAGTATGCAGGTAAAAGCTGACTGTAGACAAGCTAGGAGCAGCAAAGGTCGTGGTCCTAGTGTGAAATGGCCTCAAGACAGGTGCGCTGCTCATCGCAAGTTCTGCTGATAGCTACACTAAGCTAAGAATTCATCTTCCCTCCTTTTGATAGTTTTCGAGAAGGCGTCACCCGAAGCAAAGTCCGCCATTTTCGTCACCGAAGGTACAAGTGTTCAGGCGTCGTAATTGTAGCCTTCAGTGTTGACGGTCTCGACGGCCGTAGACTTTCGCCTTTTGCCGGTTGAAGGCCGTAGTGGACGCCGCACGGGGGTCGCAGTGTAATCAGAGAAGCGCAGTTACCAGCTGAGATCTCCCACATTTACTTTATAGACTTTCAGCGCTTGTGGAGCACGGAGTCCACTTGGAGCTCAGCAGGTCGAGAACGATGGCTTCTAAAACTCTTTATATGTTCGTGTTTAGCGAATAGTTGCAGTCACCGATTAAAAGAAACTAGCCGTCCGTCATCTCCTAGAAGCTGCAGTTAAAGTGGTAGTTGGAGGAAGCGAGAGTCGTCGTGACGATTGCTTCTGATTACGACCACCAGGAAGTTAAGTAAGGAGTCGACAGACAGAGATCCTCGGCCAGGAAGGTAGGACGGATTTAAAGAAGAAGCGCGAGATTGTTGGCCAAATTACGTTTAATTACCGGTGTTCGTAGTCGCTCGTCCCGCAACTTCCCGAGTACGACAGTGTCGTGACTAGGACAACACAGACTGATAAAATAGCGCTGGAGGGACTACGAGTGAAGAAAATAACACAGAAGAAAACCAGTGGTCGGGAAAACAGAAAAGAATGCTCCGGGTGCTCCAGGAGCTCTGCGGCAGCTCCAACAGAGAAAGAAAGAGAGAGAAGAGGCAGAAGGGGGAGTTGAGAAGTAATTTCCTCTCACGAACTCCGGCAGGCCATCGACTCCGGTTGCGCGGGAGACATGACGCTTGGTTCAGCTCGCGTCAGCGTTGGTGAATTGTGGAAATTTCAATTGAATAGTGGTTATTATTGTTGGTTCGAAGAAGCTTCAGTTGCAGCTGTCAACAGCTACTTTACACGCGACGTCGATTCTGGTAGAAGCAGTTAGATTCTGTGGGCCAAAATGGGTAACGCAGGACCGAAGAGTGGCCTTAGCTGGAGACTATACTTACATGCTATTATATATTATATAACAAGTGAATATATTCTTTAGTATAATTACATTGAAGTTTCTAAATCGTTTTATCTTATCAGTTTATCTAATCCAATTATGCTATTGCGTATAGTATTGCTGTTGGGAAATGCTTCACCTCAAAAGTGTCTGCGTATGCAAAGGATATTGCTCATAGAAGTCATTGTATGCTCAGGCCCAATCCCGCATTTTGAAACCCGCTGTCACCTCTTGATGCCATTATCTGTCAAGCAAAAATGCCTTTACAAATTTTTAACTTAAGCTCAACCTTAAATTTAATAACTGGATCCGTGTAGTATTATCGATATGGATAGGTTTGTCTTAAGGTGTCTCGAGAATACGTATCATTGTACCTATATATAGAGGGAGCGAAACAATTTTTGCACGCGTCAAATGTTGTCATTCATGATTTTTGTTTTATTCTACTCAGAAAGACATTTCAATGTAAGCAAAAAAAGCTAGAATGTTTACCCGTGCATTTGCTAGCCTTCTCTGGCCTGTAAGTGTACCCCGTTCCTCTCTGATTAGCAACGTCATTCCGAAATATTCCAGCAAATATTTTAACACAGAAAAAAATATTCACAAAACATTACCTCTGAAGAAGCTATGTTCAGATGACAATAGGTCGTGGATACTCCAAGAGTTTGTTCCTCTGACCACGGAGAAGGGGTCGAACGATCCGAATGCAGGGGATAAAACTGTCTCCGGCATGGGTGACTTCTGAGATCATAGTCATCGACTTACTACTACTGATTTGAAAAGATGTTCAGGATACAGGTCAGCTTGGACTTACACACCAACGCGCTACAGCCACCCAGAGCAAAGCTGGTACATGATCCCCGTTTGCTTCGTCTTCAGCCACTCTCAAAACACAATCCGCTCTTTCACATGAAGAGAAACAGCTACTAGTCGAATAAGCCACAGATCGAGTAGCGGTCGTTTAGCTACGCACAGACGCCCCTGGCCCATCACTAACAGAGTCGCCACTATCGATAATAACAATAAGCATAATAATGTAATTATTTTATTAAGAAATGACCCGCTTAGCACGAACTTTCAGTCTGACCGAAGCATAGATTCGGGTCACTTGCTCACTCCTCTAGAGACAGTGGGCAGTGCGTGCGGTTCCTCTGTCTGTCATTGTGACTGCCGCATTTCGCATCTAGAAGTTGTATGTGTCGCAGAACCTGCTCCTCACGGATGGAACGGCCCTCCATAGAAGGGAAGCGGATGAATACTGTCCAAAAGTAGCAGACGATCAAAGCAGCGCAATCCCGTTGTGTTGTGGGCTTGGATCATCGTCGCGCAGTGGTAAACAATTATAAGGGAAGGGAAAAGTGACATGACTTTTGGGAAGATTAACTCCTGTTAAGCCGCAAGCCTCAGTCGACTTCGTATATGTTAAGCCGTGTCAAAAGATGACCCGGCTTCTGATGGTTTCGAGAGGTGAAAGACACGTATGGGCACCATCATTATCATTATTATTATAATTATCGTTATTATCTGATCAGTATCATCAAATGTTAATCCACAGGTACGCGTGTGTCCATATATACGCGGAAATATGAATGTATAGGAAACACTGACGATGATACATAAAGACGCAAACAATTCCACGTTACTCATATCGAACTAAGCTACAACAGACGTCTGAAGTAGACTTTATAGACGTTCAACATTAGCATGATTATAGATTTCATCTGTTTCAGCTACTGCTGGGGGTGTTGTAGTGGATACTAACGATATTACTATTGATGCTATCTTTGCTGGCTGCGTAGGGTGCTAATGCCAAAAAACCAATTTTCACGTACTGCTAACTTTTACTATCCGGCGGCTATAACACGGCCAAGAACGGCGTCGCCTCGACGCGGCTTTCGCTTGGGGGTGCGCTTTTGCCCCTGATCCAGCCCATCCTGCCAGCCAATCGGTCTAGATGGGTGGTAGCCATCTGCGGTTGTAAGTGTCCCTTTGCGCACTCGGTAGCGGTTCAGTTGAGCGGTAGCCGTAAGGTGTTTACTTAGCGGGGGGCCACTTTCTGCATCTTGTCGGCGTGCACGAGACGATACAACGACAAAAGGCTGCCTTGCAATCGAACTAGTAGGGGAGGCCCAATCAGGCTGAAAGTCAAGTTGATGCTAGTTAGAACGCTGTTACTGCCTGTTACCACAGGCACATAGACTGCTGCAGGCTCTCCGTCACGACCACAAGGGCTTCTCAGAGCTTACACACGCATAAAGCCTGGCAAATGCGAACGAAGCAAGCAGTCGAGATAGATCTTTCAAGTGGCTCATCGGTTTTGTTGCTTTAAGGATCCGCCCGGGGCGTGGAATGCTAGGCAATTTACGCATAGCAAAAAAAGGACGTAGGGACTGTACGGGAGAAATCGAGCGGCATCTTGTTCACGAGCGAAGAAATAAATCGCCTAATTTAGGGTCTGCGATTGGGAATCAGTCGGATGCTAGCGTTCAAAGCGTCTTTTCTTAAGAATGATTTGTCCCAAAAGATAAAATTTCTAGAATGGACTACTATAAAAAAACATTTGATCATGTTCAAACGGAAGGTGCTTGCATAGGACAATCAAGAGAAGAGCGTACGAATTCTTCCTGCATGAGGAACTGTTTTATCGATTCCGTATTGCGGTAAGAACTTAATTGTAGGCGGTGAATATTAAAACAAATAAACATTTGTAATTTTCGCAGCACTCCACTTTCATTAGATCGTTGTTGTTGTTGATGCAGTCTAATCTGTGTTAGTTTCGATTTCTGTAATGTTTGCTTTATCCAGCTTTTCACTACGTCTTCGCACAGCTTTAAGATAGTCTCATAGGCGCAAGCTTTAGATGGGCATGTGCTCCAACTTTTTGAACCCCGTAGGCAAACTCATAGACCAGCGTATTGAGTGAAGCAGGCTTCCTTCGAAAAACGAGGTGTGTGGGAAGGGCCGTTCAGCGAGCCGGTAGCTCTCTCTCTCTCTCTCTCTCTCTCAGGGACGCAACTTTTCTTTAAGACCCGTCACAGCGGTGGGCGGAGGAGGCGGCGAAGGCAAAGTAGTGGGCGCGAGCTGCGAACGCATCTGTGCCAGCAGCAGTCTTCCTTCTGTTGTACGAGTTATCTTGCCATACAACTTCGCTATTTTAGCATCCGCCCTGATGACTTTTCAAGGGTGTGCTTTTTATAAGTGTATTCACTACAGCTTCCATCTTGATTCCCTTTATCGTCGAGAAGTCAGCGGCTTGTGGCGTATCGGTAGCTGTCGCAGTCGAAGCTATGCGCCAGCACCGAAAGAGTGTTTATGATAGATTAGCTTATAACGAAGCACTTATTTCTCTGTGGCTGTCGTGGTTTTGTTCTAACGGGAGTTTGGTTTTGGAGTGTGCAGGAAGTACCGACAGTGGGGACGAACTAAGATCGGGTAAGTATTGATACAAAAAATTTCAGGCGTTTATTTTGCTATACACTTGATTGCGTTTCAACACATGTACACTAGGTATTTTCAAGTAATTGTTGAAACACCCATAGTACTATTAAATGAAGAACCAGGTTGGCTTGGAGTGACGCTTAGGAGAGGACACAAAAATTAGTAGATAATTAGGGAATAAAGTTATTATTCATCGGAGCCTGAGCTCCCCATCCTGTCTAGTTGTGTATAGACTTTGCTTCGTACATGGAAGTACTAGTACGTCAGGCTGGGTGCACAAAGTACTTGTTACAAAGATTGCCCCTTAGCGTTTTCGCTATTTAAGGCGTTAAGTGTTGCTCAAATAATGAAAAACTTCTTTCTATAAGAATCTACTTGTTTCGAAGTTGATCCATGCGATGAGTAATACCTCGTATTTTTTATGGGAACAATATTTGCGAGCGCGGTATCGCTGATTTCTAAGGAGATCTTTAGTTATAAGATGATTTTCTAAGGTACACTTTTGTGCAATGGCACCTGCACATAAGGATTGCAGTGAAGTGGGTCTGTTCACGGGTGTCTAGAAGGCCAACTATATGAGTAGTTGTTGAATTATATGCGGTAGAGAAGTGAATTTAGCTATTTTTTAGGCTTTCCAGTACTACCTTAAATTAATTTCTGTTTAAAATGGCACGCATAGTATAGGTTGCGGTCGCATTATTAACGTGGTGGTATTTATATTTTTAAAAATAAGTAAGGCAGCATTAAATTAGCGCTGTTACGGCGTACTGCGTTTTTCGCTAGAATTTTTTTTCTCGATTTGACAATTTTCTAATGGTTCATTGAGAATATTATTAATTTTGATTAAATGTAATTTGAAGGTATTCGTCACGATCGACAGGCATCATAAAGGCCTACGTGACTTGTCTCTGTGCTTACCATAATTACAGAACATTTGCTAGTATATAAAAAAAAAAAAAAAAAAAAAAGAAAAAAACATTTAAACTTGCGTGGCTCTCAAGTAGTCTAGATAACCCTATCTTTAACGATTATATAATCCAGTCTGGCAAATACAGTGTCTCTTTGTTTAATGGGAAAAATTTTTAAAAAATAACATCAAGAAAAAGACATTTAACTTGAAGGACAGCATCGCTCTCGTTGACCGCACGCCTCGATAGACAGAAAGTAGATGACTCGTCAAAAAAAATCGTAAGACGGCCATCTTCCAAACCGAATATCGATATTATCTAGCTCATTATCTTTATTCTGTTATATTTACTCAGCGTCTCGGACAATTGCGTCGAACTACCGTGCTTTAAACAACGAACATTCGCCGGATAGCCGCTTAAAGCCATCAATAAGTTTTATTAGTCATCTAGAAAAGGGTCAGCATACGGCATGTGTGGATAAATTTCTACAAAATGACTTAGTACAATCGTCTGCTTGCCGAACACGCGAGCAGCTGTAAATATAAATATTTCAAATATTACGCACGCTTAAGGATTGTTTCAGTGTTCGGGGGGCCTCAACCTAAATACGTGCGCGTCTACTTTGAGCTTAAATACACGATTCATATTGTCTTAGATACATAAGCGAATCGGTGATTCACTGCTATATTGAGTTATCAAGAGGAACAGCGAAAGTCTAGTTCACCTATGAAAGCTCGATTCGAGCGTTCTTCATTTTCTCCTTGCTTAGACATTAGTCGCATCTAAAAGAAAAATATATTACTAATGGTAAAGGGGGTTGATAGAACCGTGGGTAGGAGCTAGAACAATGAAGCCAACGCAGTTCCGAGCGTAAAGTTCAAAAGGTCTACATATGTTATCATACAACTACAGATATGCATAAATGATCTGCGGAAGAATGTTATTAGTGAAGCCTACGTAGCTCACGTAGATACGTGTCTTTATATCGGGCAATGAGCCAGTTTACCTACTTTCGAGAAATCTGCACGCCTTGACCATTCGATAGGGCAATTGTAACAGGTTGATGCTTACTATTTGGCTGTCTACGTACACACATAACAAGCGGGTATACCCTTACCAGTAAGAATTATTAAGATGGGTTCGAAACTACGCTGTGGCTATATAGATGACCAGGCAATGCTGCTAGGTCGTCTCGACCCGAATCATCCTCCGAACGACCCTTCAATAATCTCTTCTTTAGGCCTGGGCCTGTTCTGCTTTGCCGCGCCTACAAAGGCGGTGTCCTGTACTCGCTATGGCCGTCGTTATTGTTACAGTTGTTGTTGTTGTTGCTATTGCTGTGAATGTTACGGCTGCTGCAGCTTCCACTCCAGCGCTGCCACTCGGATCTCATCTTCTTGCCGACGAGAATATATCCCGGTTCGTTTCGTAGGAAAGGTTGTTACCCTCAGCTCCATAGCTGCCTGCACCGTCGTAACATATGTAGTGTACATGGCATGTCTTCGCTGGGCGACTGCGGTGACGGTGACTAACGATAGTTCCGCTTGGTAGCGAAGTTGATTCTTGCTCTGTTCTCGAATAGTTGGTAGAGCCAATCTTCACCAGCATTCGCCGTTCCTCTAAAAGAGGAAAACATACACCCCCATGATATTAGACCATGTTGCCGTTGTTGATGCTGCCATACCGCAGCGTCTGGTGGTAATTCTTTTCCTCTTTATAGTAGGTTGTACTGGTAGTAATATTCGGGTGCTGTTTAGTCCTTCCTTCAAGGTTCCGCGGGATACCGCAGTATTCGACAGGGTTGACTTGGCACTGAGTACTGGCAGGCGAATGGAGCGGTGGGCATGGGTCCCCTAAGTGAGCTCCTCGTTGCAACGTAGTTGAGACTCTGGGACTACTTTAGGTTTGCAGGAGTCGCGCTGACTCCGACGCAGGCGACGAGATAGAGCCGCAAGCGGATACAAGAGGAGTTAGGACCACTCAGGATCCTAGACTAGTCAGTCGTCACTTAGGAGATGAAGATGCGTCGATAGGGCGTTCCCGCGCGCACCTTACGACCGCCGCTGCCTTGTATACCACGCAGACTTCGCTTGCTGCTGTTTGTTTACCGCCCCCCAGCGAACCCTTCCCTTAGGGCTACGAACTATCTCCAACCAGCCTTTTAGAAAATGGTGACTGTATGGTAATGCATATGTATGTGCTTGTGTGCCCTCCCTTGAGTATTTCAGCCAGACGTAAAAACGACGAGGCTCGACTTGTCGTCGTCTTTGTGGACATCGTCGCCAACTCAGGAGTCAGAAGGCGCACTAACCATCTGAGGCGATTCTGTACATAGAGAGAGATTGAATAAGAGAGGCACGAACGGCTTTTCTACAGCGCCGTAGCATCTTTAGTTTTACTAAACTGCTTCGAGTGTCTCGTTCCATGCTACCAGTATTGCTGGCAGCCTGGCTGATGGCCGTCCGTTAACACTCAGCCACCCCATCCCTCATGTCTAAGATGCGCGCACATATAGCTTTGAGAACGGGTGGAGGAAAAGCTTCATAACTTCAGAGACCTCAGGACATCAGCGCGCCTCCTAGAAACGACGGTACTCGCCGTTGAATAAGAGGGTGACTAAGGGAATGTACGAGAAGGACGGAGCTGATGAAAAAAGAGGCCGGCCAAGGCAGAATTACTCCACTCTGCGGACAGAGAAAGCATGCGGTTGTTGGTCAGGAGAAACGACGGTTCCGCTTAAGGAGGAGTCCGGCCATCTGCTGCGAATAACCAACGAACCGTGAAGGACTCCCGCGGAGCAGGCACTCTATGTGTGCCACACTGTCATTTGAGTCAAAAATAGGCCTAATACAATCATCATACCGTGAGGATGAGCAAGGATCATCAACATATTACTTATAGGTTATCCTAATTGATTTATTAACGCAATTGATAATGGGAGCTTATAATAATTTGCCGTAAACCAAGGGACTTTATTTTCTACCAAGTAGTCAATTTACGGAAACGCGATTTATTATTGCTGAATATTCATAGGGGTACAGGAACAGCGAAAGTGGCCCAATAACTGTCCGGTGAAATTTATCATTTAAATTAAATATATTATATATATATATATATCATTTAAATAAAGTGTCAAGTGGCCACTTTCGTTTTAGCTGTAGAAGAACTCCCTTTAAAACTTGTTCTTAGGCTTAGGTAATTCACTTCCTTGGTCTATAGAAGATCAGTTCTGAACGTTTTTTTTTTTGGCTGTCCGGGATTCTAAATAGCTCAGTGCGCGCACAACGGTGTTACCGTATACGGATATTACGACTGCATCTCCGATATTATAACAGACTTAATTCTCTTTAGATACTCGTAGATCTATCGATAGAACTTGCTCTTCAAAAGAATAACGATTCATTCATAAATAAGAGCTATAATTCACTGTGAACTGTGTGAACACGGTCGCACGAGAAACATTTTGAACTTAAGCTACATATTTGAAAGGTCTATTGAAAAGCGTTTATCTCTGTTCAATTTTCTACATAAACAACAACATTTTTTTCAGTATTATTTATTTACTCAATCAAGTTCACATTCGCTCAGATTGTATCGCCTTGCAGTACATTGTCATCATATAAAAAAGCTGAAAAGGGCCAGAGTATGGTCTTTGTTATTAGGGGAACAGTTTCTGTAATTTAGACCCATACACAGTCGTTTCTGTTTCTATCCGCCCGACGCCGGTGGCACCTTTCGCGTACAACTAAAGTCGCGCGAGAGAGGTCTCAGCAAAGAAAGCGATCATCGATCACGGGCGACGCCTGGCAACTTAATGGGCCGGACAAGCGATCAGGCGTGACGCAGGACATCCAGCGCCTAGGCTAAGCCCAGGCCTTTAAAGCAGCAGAAGCCGACTAAGGCCCATCATCTGTTAGTTGTCGTTGGCCAAGGGCTAATTGGTAGGCCTGAAAGGTGTAGTTTCAGTAGATCAGACATTGCTTTATTGTCATTCGTTACTTGCGCTTCGTGTTGTTTCTCCTAGCCCTGCTAAGCACCCGGAGGTTTTGGAAAGCGTCTGCAGGATCCGGCCTGCCAGAACACTCTACACACGTAGAGATGCTGGCTCTACAGAGAATCTTTATGGCAGTATTTTCAGCCAGTTGCAGAGTTATCCATTCGACTTTGCTAAATCACTATTAGTATAGTCTAACCTGTAGTCTACGTTCGCTTTGCGCCGCGTTGACACTGTGCCCATATCTCGTTCTAGAGTTACTGAAGCCTTAAATGCCCGTCTACTTGGAGAGTCTGACCTGGACAAAAATCCGTCATAGATGTAGCACTTCCGCAACGAGATCCTGTCGCGGGTTTGTGGCTATCGCAGCATTAAATCGATTCCTCGCAAATGACATACAGAAGACAATTGTCTCTTTCGGCCACAGCCGGTTAACTAGTTTATTCACTGAGCCTGTTTGCAACGACCGTTATTATACTCTCGATGACACCTAGACGATATTAAGCCTGCAGAGCCCACTTATGTATGTCGGAGACGATCCAAAGAACAAAAAGATAATGGCTAAAACAGCAGCCAGATCGGTCGCGTCATTTTGCCTCCTACGCAACAAATTCGCTCGCTGCCTTCCGAGATTGGATATAGCTTCTTGCTTTTTTACGGGTATCCCTGTGAATCTTTCAGTTCGGCCTATTTCGCTCTGCTTATAGTGCGTTAGCCTGTACGAGCTGCTCCTCTTCCGTTACTTTGATGTGTCACCGTTCTATAACAGTGAAATATTTGTCCTCATGTGCGTGTCCTTATCTTGTAGTCTGTGGTTGCCTGCGGTCGCCTGCATTAGTGAAACATTTCGCGATCTCAAACAGACGGCATCAGGTAATCGCTGCGGTCATAGCTGTGCTACTCTACATAAACTAGCAGATAGAAAGGGTTTATGGGCAAATAGAAAGGGCAAACGAGTATGCGTGGGTTTAAGGTTTTCTTTTTTTTATCTTCGTTGGACTATAGTTACGGCGCCACGTAACAGGTCTGTTAGGGCACCGCTTTAGACTTTCGGGCCTTTATCTAATTCTCCATGAGTCACTTGTACATTTTTTGGGCAGCTGTGATTTTTTCGAGCGTCAAGCTAGCGTCGATCAAACACGTGCTAGTGCTTTGCCTCTAGTCAAGTGCGCTTGACGGAGAAACTCGACCTATTGTATAACGACCTCTAGTCACCCTGTCGATCTGTCGCCAATCGGCTAACGCCTGTCTGCGAGCACTGTAACTTTAGTGGTACTGAAACAACAGAAAAAGTCATTTTAATATCACAGCACCGCCATCTAATATTTGTCGGAGTTGACTCGTAGTGCCATATGAGGTCACAAGGGTGTGTGAAAAACAGATACGTTTGGGGGGCGGATGGCTGTCGCTAGATCGCTCCACGCGATCAGAGAATCCGTCACGGGCAGTTTACTCTCATTAAGGACAATAACTACGGGCTTGCCAACAGTAGCTGTCCTCTGAGATGGAAATCGCATGTATACGTATGTATATATCTCGAAAAATTGCGCCGCGTGTGTGAAAAATTAGCTAATGGCAAAAAATCAAGTGGAAATATGGTGCTTGCCTTTAGGTTTTTGAAATAGCATGTTTGGGTAACGTATTTTTAGACAAGTGGACGCCGACGGAGATGCTTATCCTTGTGATCACTTTCAACAAATTACTTAAATGTATCTACAGTAAATATACATGTGTCGTTTTTACTCAGGCATTGCATATGATCCATAATTACTAAGAGGAAAAAAAAAACTTAACAAAAGCGCCAGAGTTTATGTTGTTTAAACATAATGAACATGAGATGCGGTTTTTGTCTGCCTGCGTACCAAAGACCAAAGCGGCGCGACCAAAAAAAAAATTAAATCGCTGGAAGATACATTGGATAGTTTTCCAGTTCTGATAATGTGTTTAGAATGAAATATGACATCCATGATCACAAATCGGGATCCGGAAACGGATCGTAAAAACATATTAGAAAGTATGTGGGATCCGAACTTGTTCGATTTAGATGACGAACTTGAATTGATCTAAAGATTAATTGTAGGAAGTTTCAGATCAGTATAAGGAGTTAACCACTGTCAATTTAGGTGGCTACAATGAGCAGATGGATTCGCCTAAAGTCTAGTAATTAAAACAATAGGCCTACGATGCTGAACTTGAAATTGATAAGACTATTTCACATTAGAAACCTGAAATTGCTTAGAGTCCAAAACAGAGTACAGGGACAATGGTGAGATGAGATTCGCAAGTAGGTAGATTATTATAGGTAGGATAACTGAATATAGAGAAAGATTTCACTTTCTTCATATATTTTTATTGATCTTACTTATTATCTTACAGACTAAACTTAGACCATATTGGACGTGTCTGATGTAGATCTACTTGTTGATGTAAATATATTGAACAAAAGCGTATCCTTTTCAGCGACGCTTTCGGTACAAACTCTTTAGGCAACCTTCGTACTGCAGATGGTATTTGGATTTTTTTTCAGTTTATTTAACCATTCCGACCCTTTTACTCTGTAAGTTGTCTTTTTAGCGCATGGTTTCGATTTAGTCAACGCTTGCCGTGTCTCCTGTGACACAACGAGGGGTCTAGCTGCACATTGGCAGGCGATCGCTGGAAGGGCATCTCGAGACCCCTTCTTCTTTCTAGTTGTAACCGCTACCAACGACGACCGATGTCGTCGATCTTGCCTGCGCCCCCCCACATACACACATGCATCTTGCCTCTGTTCACCGTCTAAGTGCTTTTCTGTATTCAGCAAAATGTTTCTACTGCTTAGCTGATACTCCTGAAGCGGCTGCCATCACTAAAACTTGCAAGTTTGCGCTTGGAACAAGCAAACTTCACCCGTTTTGCGCGACTAATTAATTCAGCGCAGCGGCCTTCTCGACAACCAAAAGAAGAAAGAACTGTGCAGGCATTGACGCTCACTCACGCATACATACACACATTTGTTCCCGAAGCGTTGGAACTTCGTGCGACACACTCATGGACACATACAGCAAATTCTGTAGAAGAAAGCCCACACGAGGACTGATAGACTCAACACATTGTAGGCGCTGGGGCTGTATTCTGCGGTGATCGGTGCGTGCATAAGGCTCCGGATGTATGCAACAGCATCGACAAACACAACAGCAATAACAACACAGGAACGACGCTGTCAAGAGACCAGATCAACACACACAGAACAGGGCAGCACGCACGATCATATAGTCACGACAACTTCTATACGCACCATCACCTCAAATAGTAGCACATCCATCCGCGTTCCTGCTAATATGGCCGATTTTTATAGTAAACTCCTCAACTATCCCTATTCTCTAACCTGTCCCTGAGGCTACGATTCTCTGTCGACGCTTTGGTTAGAGTATGAGCCTTCCTTTCGTTCGCGACACTTCTCGGCAGGAAGAATGGTTTTGCTTAAGCGAACCGTACGTTGGCCTCTTTTGCGAATGTACAAATCATCTGCATACGTATACCTCGACCTTATTGCATTCGACACATCTTGGCCTCATGATTGCGTCAAGGCACACGCTATATAGATGGCGGAAGAGTGGTCGAGGCAGGTACAATTTAACCTATATTTAGCTAGATAAGGCTACTTGGAAGGAAGTGTCACGAAGACAAAGGGTTGGATGACGTTGAGAAATTCTGCCTTCGACTTCACGGAACGAATTTTTATTGTAGGGCGATATTGTAACGAACGCAAAATGTATTTATATCTGCCAAATACGAACGAATTCTGTGCAAGATTAGGTGCAGTATATTGCCCGTTTTGGGCGTCTTGGACGAACTCTTCATATAGAATATCTAGTGCTCGCCTTCTCAGAGACAGCTCATGTGCTAGATACACGCATTAACTCGATTTTTGGGTCTGCTGTTTCCATCAAAGCAGGATGTAACCGCGTGATAACGGTTTGCGATTCTGCTTGAAGCGACAAGGAGGAAGGTTTTCAGAAGGTGCGTATTTATGTCAACGAATCAATAGTATAAGTTCAGTGCTAGTGCAGAAAAGAATTAGAAAAAGCCAGAGAAATGCCCATATGAAGTTGCGTGGGTATGAGGCCGTATGTACGCCTTGCAACTGCCATAGTTGTGTCTAAATAGATCCCAGAGCTGGAGGTTGCCAGGGGCTTTAAACTGGGGGTCAGCTAAAAAGAAAACATAGTTAAGTATCGCTTGCAACGGCTTTTTCCACCTCAAAGCAAACTATGTGTCTATGCGAGGATTCGAACTCAAACTAATTCATCAACTGCTCTCTTGTTTAAACAAGGGTTTTTCCATTGCGCCGCCAGCGAAAGCGATTACACAATCGGAAATGGCGCCATCATCGGCGAATAGAGGTGTCTATCGGGTGATGTCTTCTGAATCCACAAAAACAAATAAAGCCTACACTGCACTAACAGTGGGTCACTCATATATTGAGACCACCACTTCATATATTGAATTGAATCGTTCACGATATTTAATAAATTACTGATAAAGACATTTGCATGATAGCACGATTAGGTACTTCTCACTATTGGCATAGAAGCAAGACAATAACAAATAAATCCGTAACTACAAAGATACGCGGAAATAGACAGTATCTAAACCTCTCTATTGTTCCTATGGTATTGCCGGCCACTGACATTTTTTTATGATAAGCTGTCTTTCGCCACTTATTCTTCGCATTGTATAGTGTCATATTATCGATCTGGCGGTTAACATATCTCGTCGTCGGCGTCGTTTGCGATCCTTTCTGTTATCTGGCTCTGACGTGCGTGGTTTGTCATTCCTTGTTTTGCTGTGTTGCGAAGTCGTTAATTATGGCCCAATCACTATACGATCAGTGCGACGGAGTTCCTTTAATGACGGCGACCATTCCTGGTCTGATAGGAGCTTCGGCGCTTCACATTGACGCCCCGTAATGGGTACTCTGTCGGGAAAAGGGCTTCAGCAATCTCGACTTCTTGTTCTTATTCGTTCACGATCCCTATATCAGCTACTAGCGCAACTGCTGCCGGGAGTTGCTTCGACCCCTTCAACACATCGACTTCAATCTTCGAAGGGTCTTCTCGCGTCAGAGCTCCGAATTCGCTGCCAATGACCTCTCTGGTTCCCGCTCGTATTTGGCCGCCGTTTCACGACTGCAGCCTCGGTTTGGACAGCTTTAGGATCACTTACACAGGACGTTTTTTGCTTCGTTCATATGAACCACCTATGAAGTGTAAGCTTGCCGATCTGCCGAAGCTTGCCGATATCCCCCACCAACTCGGTTGGCCCTTCCTGGTTCCCCTAGGCTCTAAGCAAAGCAGCACTTGGTTGTCTGGCTGCCTTGTGCGTCAGTCCTACACAACCGTGACCCGTGCTCTGGGTCCTCGGCGTGCGTTCAGCTTCGATCACCTTTCCCGGAGCTCGGATCCCGTCTGCCCAGACTACATCCCCCCCCCCCAACTGACTAGAGGCTTGGCCTTAGTTTCCTTTAGGAACACCGTCGCTGGCGCTCCTGCTGCTGGTTGCGGTACCCTGCTAGCCGGACCCATTAGGTCCGGTTCGTAGCAATAGCTGCGTTGACGGCTGTAGCTGTGGCGGCAGTGGTTCGGCATCTCGATTCCCCGCTGTGGCCTTATCAGTCAGAAACCCAACCCACCTCATGCTATCGGCACCGACTACCCCCGCTAACAACACCTTCATTCTCTGCTTCTTCTCATCTCTAGGTGGGCTCGCCCTCCCTCTCCATTTTCGCCTCCGATTGCGATCGCCCACTGCGGGAGACGCCCGCTCCGCTCGCGCGGCGCGCCCGTGTTTGATGTAAAAATAAACTTCTTTTCTCTCTTGCAGAAGCGTGAGCTTTGGCTCTCCCTTTGAAACGCATCGATAGTGGAAGTGGCAGCGTTGAGGGAACTCCGTTCGCGGTGTTTTCTACCCCGGCTTCTCCTCCTGCTAGTTTGTCGTATTCCAGCACCTCCACTGCCATCCAGTGTATCAGTGGTTCGAAGCTGGCCGTCGGTCTGTCTGCCCCAAATTCAGTACAGAGAACCTGGCAACTAGCTGGCTGACTAGTTTGAAGCGGCTGCTTCACGTGTGTCCTCTCTTTTTTCTTCGTTCACTCACTGGCGTATCTTGTCGTCCTTCTGAGTCGTGGCGGATGTCCCTGTTGAAAGGCCGCAGGACGACTCGATTGGCGAGAGACGACCGGGGTCCGGGGGCGCACGGGGCACGGATGGTGTCATCAAGAGACAATTAATCAAGCGGGGCAAACCTCGTCGCCCAGCTGCTATCACTTGCCTTCTCTTCTCCTTTTTCGGTAGCGTAGTGTCTCGCGTAGAACTCTTTATCATTGCCCTCGCTTGCGAGGTTCTTCTCTTCATCCAGGGCTCTCCTCAGCGTTTGCCTTTTTTCCAGCTTACCGATCCCTTTTCATCTCGGGACGTCAGCCTGACTGACTTAACCCTGGATCAGAGATCAGGGCAGTGGATCGAGAGGAAGAGGCCGATGAAGATGAGGTGGGCCATCGAGATCGGATCCCCTCCTAGATCGGGCGGTGTTCATCCTTCTTTTATAAGGGCTATGCGAAACATTGCCATGGGCACAAGTTGTTTATTATAGTTGTTGTTGTCCGTTGTGTGTTTCTCGTTTTCTTAGGGCAGCGAGACAAATACTGATGGACAGCTAGCAGGCTTCAACGTTATTTTAGGCAATATGCCTGCATTTTTTTTAAACTTAAATCCGTTAGAATGTTGGATGATCAAATTTTATAAACGAGAACCCAAAGGCTGATATGAATCGCAAAAAGCTGAGGAAAGGCGTATTTTTAATTTGACAAAAGTCTCTCGACAAAGTGCCTCTACGTTTCTAGTTTTACGTCCGGTATAGCCGTCAAGAATTTTATCAGAGGGCTGGCTCTCAACAAGGAACGAAGTGGGTTTTATAGCTCGAATTCGAACCTAAATCACAACGTATCCTTAAGTTTAGCAGGCGACTACGATGCCTACTAAGCTACAACCCTGCTACAATCTGATTATTTGCTTGGAAACTATCTGAAGTTATTGCTGATTCTTCAATACGACACTATTCCGCTTAGATCTCAAAAAACGAGGCACAGATGAATTTAAATTAATGTATTAGTTCTCTAAATTATTTATGGACAGATTTTTGTTTTCATTCATAATTATTCATGCCCTTATTTAACGCCAGTTAGAAACTAATTCGCCTAAACTGTTTACCAATTACCCAAAAAGCAAGTTTAATTTTTGTCCCTCGCCACATAGTACAACCCAATGTAGCATATATATGCTTACATTCAAAACAATTTCATACCTCGAGATAAAGCAGACATTCCTGCCAGTAATAATCTAACTTCCTAAGGCAGAGTGACCGATTTCGTCGAATTCGAAGACCACAATCGGAAAGATAATTGGCTGGATATTAGCTGTGTTTCTCCTGAGGTTTAGCTTTCAATTATTTGAAGTACTTCATTTAATAAAAAAAAATTACTTGATTACCTCACGTGTTAAAAGTTTGTATAAAAGCTTGCCAATTATTTTGGTATCAGTAGGAGAGTTATGCGATGCTACAGAGGTTATGCGAGTATCAGCACGCAATCTGGAGGACCTCCTTACAAGTTACGTTTAGCCGCAGGAACATCGGAGTGACGCCAACTCGTCAAAATTAATGGCCACCATTGTGTGTATAGATGCCTAAAAACAATATTGTTATGCGTTACTTTCCACGCACAAAGAAACCTTTCACAATATTTAGGTATTCCATTGTGACAATATAACTCTCTGGATTATCTAGGCGACTGTCGTTATCATTATTAGGTTCCCACTAATTGTGTACTTTTACATTATTTTTGTATTTTTACAATTTGTACCTAATACAGTTGAAATGTGTATCATTTTAGGATATTTACAGTATGCTGCGTCACGGAAGGTAAATATCCGTTTGATCTTTCCTAACACTATGTTGAACCCTGCTGATTTGGCATCAATTCAACCCTGTTTTACCAATCATCGTTTTATTACGTAATGCACCTAAGCATGTTGAAATTTATGTTTATGACCGACTTTATCCTAATAGATTTTTCAGGTTTCACGTTTGATTCCGCTGTCTTGGCTGGTTTTTGCTGATTCAGATAGCTGGCGGCCCCCTGCAGCATAAGACGAACCTTCTGTGCACGGCTGCTTTCGAACCTAAAGGTGTCCAAGTGCTTTTGGTTGTCCATAATCGCTATATAAATGACTCGTTCTATAGGGTTGCACTAGCCAATTGTTATCTGTACGTGTACCATGGGAGGATGATTTTTCCAATAAGAACGGAGCAGTCTACTGACATTCGAACTACGGATAGTTCTACGGTACACAATATCATAAACTGCTACGATACGTTTTTTGTATTCGAGAATTTTGCCCTTTGATCAGTTTTGACGGGAGTATTTACAATTCTACTGTAGCATTATAATTCGCTTTTCGTAAAGACAACTAACAATACCGGACGCTACGCCCCAGTTCTCAATATGCCCTTATTACTGCACACTTTTTAAGGGTGTTTTACAGGCCTAAACACAGCATGCTGATATTTTAGAATGAAAAAAGGTCGAGTCGATACGAATTGGCATCTGCTGCTAGGATGTATTTCTCACCTTTGGCTAATGCAAAGACGCAGTGTCGGACGACCAGCTCAATGTCAGTGGCGCCATCCGTGGCCAACAGTTGCAACTATAAAATACTCCTGGTCACTGGAAAATATGGAAATAGCTAGATTGCAGACAAACTCTTCCTAAAGATGAAATCGTTGTACTCACTCACGTGTCTACTGGTATCACCCAAGCTTTGTTTCTACAGCTAGGCAGCGCTGAGATGGTAAGCCAATTGGGTCTGCATTGCAGTATTGCCTGATAGGCTCAAAGAGATAGCCCCAGATCAGTACAAACAAACAATAAAAAATTTCAATGAACATCTGTACTACTTGCAGCTAGACATGTCTAAGAATGGAATCCATGTAAATGCTTCAATGTTGTACATTCAAAAAATATTGCAACGAAATCTGTTATGAGTTAAAAAGCGTCGCGTATTCTTCTGTAGCTCAATGAGTATGCTTGTATGGTTTACATTTTTTTCCTTTCCCCCATAGTATATATATACATATATATATATATAGCCTCGTATAGCCGACTGATTATAATTATTATGTGATTATTTCTATTATGTAGACGTTAACTAAATGTGTATTTCATTGAGTTAATATTATGTTCTTTTGAATGACCAGATGAATCATATCATAATAAAGATAGTACTGCGTTGCCGTAAAACAGCGTGCAACGTTTTCCATCCATAAAAACACTCGTTTTTGATGTTTGTCGCTCGCTGTACGTCACGACGAATTCGATTAATAGTCTGCTTTCGTTACTGATTCGTGGAAAATGGCCATTACTCGCGTCATCAAATAAAATACGGTGTCTCTTAGTTTTTTTGAAACGGCGGAACGTATTGTGCCTTTTATTGAACACTGTTGCTCGAACATTTTTTTCGAATGTGTTCCAAAAATGCCGTTAATCAGGAACCCATCCTAATCAGAAAAAATGTCCTTCCTTTTTGAGCATAAATTTGCTGACTTAATGAAACTCTGCGTGTTGCGGTAGCGTTCAAACAACACATCTGCAAGACAAAGAAAAGCGGTAACCATGCAAATGGCTTTGCTGGGTACGGTGTTTTGGGTAGGTTTCGCGCCTGTAATTTCCAACGAATGCTCTACCTGTTTTCATCTACGGTTCTACCTACGTAACGAGTCGAGCCTGCGTAACTAAATATGTTTGATTTCATCACAAAATCAATGCCTGTGGATGAAGATGATATTTTTTAAGTGTGTTGGCTGTAACTAATCGCTTTGAATGTTTTGAACCAAATACATCAGTTTTTTACTACCTACTAACTAGCTCAATACCTTCCGTTCTTCCGCTGGATATGCGTTTTATCGCATATTATTATATGAAAACAAGACACCTATATCTTTTCACCTATCGGACTTTAATATATGCAAGCCTACATCTTTTCAACTAGTTCTAATGATAAACACATATCGAACAAATTTCGCTTGCACAATAAGAGCTCTCTCTCTCTCTCTCTCTCTCGCTGGCGATATCTAATATAAAAACCTATACATCAAATTGCACTGACCCTTTTACGCTGCTGTAGTTCGTTCCTGTCGCATGCAACTACTTCCTGAATAAGCCCAGCTGCCCCTGTGGAAAATGTTTCCGTAATTGCTCTCGGATACGAACATCTGCTCTGAAGTACCCACTACCCGCAGGATATCTGGTTATACCAATCGTCGATAGTGATACAACACCTATATAAGTAAGCCTAGTCTTAAATGGGTTTCACTTAGCGGTCTATTGGCTTCGTCTCTACGAGCTGCTTGGCACGTTGTCAGCCGTCAGGTTCGTTTTCGGGTTCCCACAATCCAGCCCACGGGTGCTGCCCCCCGACATCAGCAGCTAGTTCTCTACTGAACTAAAGAAACTTATTTTTTGTGTCGCTTTATTAATGGTCAAGACGAGGCGAGTTTAGAACCTCGTGGGCTGTCACCAATGGAGCACCGCCAACACAAATAGTGGGGTTTTAAAATACTGATTTTTAAAGGACCTCGAAATTTTCATCTTTCGGTAAACGACTACGAGGAACGCAACTGTTAGACGGCGCTGAAGCGATGAAAATATTATTTTCAAAATACGCGCGCGCAAGTACAAAGAAGCACAATTGTGATTCTCGTTGCACGCTCATCACGAATTCAACCTGTAGACTAATGATACCCCCATATTCATTATCATAATAATTAAATATAGTCGACTAAGCCGGCAACGTTCCTACAGTTTGGTACAGCCAATGACCACACTTTTAACTGAAAGGGCTATATATATACCTGTCGCTAAATAAATTCATACATATATGAACGTTTACTTAGCGACAGGTACTTTCTTGACATATATATATATGCCGTAATCTATTTCAGATTTTATCGAATAACAAATAACGAGCAGGAAACCTGCTTGCTGCATCACTCATGATTTCACAGCTCGTTCGATCCGCCAATAATTTACCTCAAAAAATAGTACAGAAATACGCGGCACAAATGTAACGAATACGAAAATTTGCTCGTAGTCATATGCACTCATATAATATACATCACATATAGATACAAAAACGACCACTGTCGAATGCCTTGCCTCGGCTTTTGTTTAAATAGGCCAGGCCTAAATTCGACGTGAAGCGCCTTAAATGGAGCGAAATCTATGCAGATCAAAATAAGTGGATCATCGACGACTCGTCATTTCCTACCGTGTTACTCAGGATTGAACATTCATCTACACGCGTTACTTATACGCGAACGGAGAAAGGGTACATGGAGACAAAACGATCGATATGTGATTCGTACGACAAAGAACCTCCCAATACAACGAGTACAGCGGAGTGGAACGGCTATAACATCGTGTCTATTTGTGGGTTGAACTCATAACCCAGGAGTACTTTTTGACCCCTAGATTTGGGACTAGCGAGAAGTCGGCAAAATCCCGATCTTTCTCTCTTCAAACCTTTGCGAGTGAAGCCGTTCTCTTCAATTACATCAGTGTTATCTATTGTCTTCGTACTCTTTACGTGGTGTAGTAGATATTTCGCGGCGAAGACAAGAAGCGACGGGATCAGTGTATATCATCAGAGAGAAGATTGAGAAGCAGGAAACGGAGCAGTAAGTCTCAGAGGACGACATCGTTGAGAGCCGCACATCGGCCAGGTTGAAGCCCCTATTTTTCCCCCAAACCTTTTCTTTCATAGCACACTCAGCTTGCTTGCACTATTATTATCGACATCATACGTATCTGCCACTCTTTTTGTCTCCGTTTAAGCTCGAGTATAATTGCGGCCTATTTTTTTCACCGGCAAAGAGCTATTGGTAAGGGGAGAAGCAATGGAAAAATGGTCTGACGGCGAATCAAACAAAAAAAAATGGGGTAGTCCCTAGCAGATCAGAGATAACAAATGTATGGATACTCTCTTCCTGCCGTTGTGTGGATATCATCGCATTAATAGAAGGCTTCAAGGAGTCAAATCCTCCCACGCGACGAAACGAAGCTGAGTTGAAGAAGGATCGCTGACACGACAAATAACGAAAAACAGGGAATAAGATGATAATGATTCAATAATCGATTTTTGCAGTTTCTTACGCACAGGGAACTGGTATCCAGCTTCATCGGCAAAGAGAGACAAGTCTAGATAAAAAAAAAGAGAACAAAAAAGTCTGAATTCCAAAAAGAGAGCTAACGGGAAGGTACTGATTAGGTTTTGTTAACAAGTTAACATAGATACGAAGCATTGGTTCGTCTTATGTTCTTTTAGTATCCCGTTTGTGAAAGAACCAATCAGAGGACGTGGGTCAATGTGGATAAGTGAAATGGTAAATGAGGCGATAAAATTTAAGTTAGAATTGAGACGTGAAGGCAGTCATCTCGGCTGTTGAGGAGACCACACCGTCTGTGAAAGGCAGTTTCGGTGGGTTGCTACGAATTCCGGCCAAGGTTATGCGTAGTAGGTCTATAAAGGTTCAAACAGAGTCATAATATACTCTTTAATTATGAGATGCCTAAAACAAGATGGTGTTGAAAGTAATGCAGGTATGCCTAAAGAGTTGCAGAACACAATGACAAAGGTGACAATCTGCTTTATCTTGGTGTTTTCGATTATGTCGGCATATAGTTGTCAAGAGTTGCATATCTGAAACATCATAAGAAATTTAGCAATGCTTATAGCATGTTTCGGAGGAGTATGTTTCCGAAGACTATATTGGAATTCCGATTAGAAATGCTCTGAGTCTTACTGTCTCTATTGTCTTATTGATAGTCCCACATATAAAAGTGTAAATTTCCATATGCACGTCAGTAACTTCCCAGCTTCCCAGTAGCTTCCCAGCGAAGTGAGCTCATAGCAAAATGATCGGACAAATCATACGAAATCAAATCGTTTAGGAAATAGGCGCAGGTTCGAACCTCTTCACAGATCACTCCAATTGGAGAGCATATGAAGGGGTTCTCTCTGGAGCGAACATTAGTATCATATCAGCAAAGGCAATATATATAGCAAAACATATGCGCTGATACTCAACGTTGTCGTCAACATATCGATCTGTGACGGTGCAAGACAACTAAGACAGGAGTAAATCATTTCTATCTATTGAATCGGCTGATCAGAGATGAACCACTCGATACGCGAGCTTGCCCGGACGCATGACACCCGCCATTGTCACGGCCAAACCACAGCGTGACGTGATCCGTCGGTTTCCGGGCAGGGAAATGAACTCTCGGGGTTCGGCTAATCTGGGATAGAAGCTTGCTGATTCAACCTCACAGCCGTAGCCATGAACAGCTTAATAAACAGTATGAATCGTCCCTAATTTGTATTAAAGTCGATACCGCTCTGCTAACAGTGATACCTCTGAAGTTCCGTGATGCAGTTATGCTTATTTTCTCTGTGTAAATAAAATCTGAACAAATTTATAAACCATCAGATGTTCAATATTCGATCCATTTATAAAGAACAGCATGTAAATTTAATGCAGAAAAATTGCGCGCTTCTGTATAGGCACTTTCCTTTTTTTAGAACCAAGCAATTTTTGGCTATTGTAAACCAAATCCACCCAATTTGGAGCCTGGATAAGAACCAACGCCTGTGCAATATGAATGTACGCAATATACGTGATAAATTCGTGCATGATTTTTTATGATTTTTACTTCTAATGATTTTTTTTCAAGGGTTCTAGGCAAGTGAGTGAAACTAGAGGACAAAGGACCATGTATAGTCAGCGCGAATATTTCAAGGAGCTACCGTTCATCTAAACCATAATTGAATGACTTAATCCTGAGCCTCATCTTGAATCAGCCTTTGGCACGCGATCAATCGGTTGCGTGTCGATATACGGAGCCGATGAATGTTTAGTTGAAGTGAAGGCGCTCGGGGTTTTTTAATGCCAAGGGGACGGTCTCGGCTCATATGAGGTCAACCGTTGCTGTATTATTTGAATCAAGCTCCTTTGAACGAGTATTTCCTGCTAACTATTTTCAGGAACGTTGGCAACTCCTGGAAGCGTCACTACACTTCGACTAGGCCTTATAAAAAGAACTAGTTACTAGCTGTTCGCTCAATTGCATACAGTTCAGACCTGGTTCTTGCACGCGACTAAGACTGTTGAATCTGGTTCGAACTGCTGAGGTATTAGGGCCGCGGGGGAAGTCGTTATCATGAGGCCTCGTAAATGGAATATCGATAAAAGAATAACGCTAAATCGTGAGACGCGAAGTCGGTGGCTCGCCACCGATAACCATTCAATCTCTGTAGTCGTCTCGAGTAACAACACGTAAGTAACCAGTGAATCAAGAATGCTTAGCCAGAACGATCGATTTAGGTTAGAAGAACACCCACAGTATAACATATCCATCATTATCTTATTAATTCTACTTTAAAAAACTGACAAATATGATTCATTTGACAATATTCATAATAATAATAGTAAGGTAAATGATGTTCGCTATCATTAACAGGTTTCTTAGTATACATCATATTTTTCTCAGTTTGTGATAGGCGCCATTACGGATAACTTATATCCGCTGACCGGGCGGACAAACTCGTTTATAACGCGCTGAGTTGTACTCGTTGTTTAGCCTGCTAGTGCAACCGGTTCCCTACAGTCCCGAGAGTATAAACTAAAGACGGCGTAGACTCATCTGTCGCTCGTGCTGTCTGAGCCGAGAAAAAGTCCCTTATTCGTTTACCCCCTGGCGCTTACAACGTCCCTACTCAACGCTAAGCTACGTTAAGATGGCCTAATTAACTAACTAACACACCCTTTTAGACCAACAGACGACCATCTAGCAGCGGCAATGGCGCCGAGCCTGGGACAGGCCAATTTGAGACGGGGACTGAATCAACTATAGCACTCATATTGCTCGCTCCCTCTGTGTTGATCGCCATCCATCTATCCGATGCACTCCCTCAGGATCTCAATAGACGTCGTTGGTCCAGCCATCACCGATACCCGTGGATGAAGCACAACGATGTCTTCACAAGCCAAGCAGCCTTAGTGGATGGCAGGCGTACCATGGCTTGCAGGAAGGAATGCTGTAAGTTGGTGCGTATCCATGCCTGTTGGAGTACATCTTAGCCGGCGCCTTGTACAACCCCACACCTCTTCCTATACGTATCTGTATGCTGAAGCTTTCACTCGGCTTCGAAGTCACCAACCTCGAGAGGCGTTGGCTAGCACTAGTCTTTAGAGGCGTCAGACGAGCGATCCCTAATGCCGAAAACCTGTACCCGATTCGAAATGGCATCACACCCGGATTAAAATGGACCCGGTGGCCCCCGATCCTGTCCCTCACGCATTTTTCTCATAGAAAAACATAGGGACAACGAATACTCAGGAACAGGCCTTGCCTCAGCGTCTATGTAGCCAGAGAGAAAGCACAGGAGTACCTGGAGCAACAATGAATTGCGGAGTTGTCTAGCGGGTAACCTCATTTAATATTATAACCGTGTACTACTAATTTTTTATAGAGGAGGTGCTCAATAAGATAAAACGTTGTCAACCAGCTTTCGAGTGGAGCTTGAACGCTGCGTTCGAAACCTGTCATCAGTGTTTAAAGCTGATATTTACCTTGACTATGTGTTATGCATCATTTGATAGGCTTTTTATGACGCGATAGAAACAAAACGTTCATAAAAAGGTAGAGTTAATCTATCGGTACGAAAATTGACTGGACCATGCTATGACTGAAGAGTTGCTGTCAGTCACAGGACAAAGGGCAAACCAAGAAATAACCTTACCTTCTATGCCTATGTGCTAAGGTACAGCACTTAAATAAGTTGTCCGGTATTATTTTTTTATTATCGACTTACATGTAAAGCAGGCTGCTGTCTTGGTTTTTGCCGAACAGTTTACTTCATCAAGTTCGCAGAAATGCAGATAGCATTAGCCCAAAACGAATTTTCAAGATGTATTTGGTTATTCTGGCAGTGCTAATGGGTTTGTGTTGGTCTAGTACTGCAGAGAAATGCGCTGTGATTGTTTCCATGACCATGTAGGATGCTGCTGGAGAAGCCGAAGGACGCGCATCAAAGTAGAATAACTTCATTAACCAATGATATCCTCAGCTAATCTTCGTGAGTGACCCTTTGACATGACGCAAACCTGTTTGACCCTGAATATGCCTAGCAGCCAATCAGCCTTCTTTCTACTGAAACTATCCGCGCCTGTGCCAACGCGTCAATTGAGGCTCCGCTATCTCCTTATCCTTTTGAGTATCAAGGTGGTTTCTCCAGTGACGTCTGGGAAAGCAACCCCTTATCGCCTGCCAAGTTGTAGTTAAAAAAGGTAAACGGCTAGCCGCGTTTCACAAAGTTCCCTACATCGGAGGCAGCTATATAGTGTTCGTCTCGCGAATCAACTATTTAGGTAGTAGTTAGGGCATCAACACTACAGTCGCTGTTATTTCAGAAGGAAGATTATTGATCTCTATGCTCTAGTTATGCCATGACTAGTGAACGTTATAGAAAATCATTTTAAAGCTATAGGTAACGAATAAACCGAGGTGGGTTATCGTAAAAAATCAATTAAATAGTGTCTACTCGGTAATGAACATTTGATTAACTTTCGCGTGAATCGTGACGTACGCGTAAAACCCCTTAGCACGTTATTAACTTTAGACGTGTTCAGTTTTGTGTATTTTTGGGAACTTCTCGCTGCCAGGTAATAAAAACCGATCTGATGAGAACTGCGGCCAAGCTGCATTGTAGGACATTTATGTCGCTAATTGTATTCATTCGATTGACTCCAAAATGGTTTCGTCCGGAACAACATCAGCTCCTGATCATCCGTTCATATTTACGCTTCCTATACAAAGTCATAATTGAACTTTTTACCAAATGCACGCTAACTAAGACATACTTTTAAATATAACCTATCTGTTGCAACGGGATTGTCAGTCTATTCCAGGCATTTATTGTCTGAGCTTATTAAAACTCACTATCATAAATAGCTAAGATTGTGTATCATGCCAATTCGTGCATCTATTCATGTTGGTCTAGGATGGCGACTTCAATCGTTTGCCGGTCTGCTTGCCAAGGGCAATACCGGCTTCAGTAATCCTCTTCCCGGCTGGCGTGCTGCAGAAACCATCCACCTCTTTCCATCTACCTCAAAGGGCTCTGCCAAGGCCTTATTAGACATTGTAAAATCTGCCCTATTCATTGATTTACAACATTTTGGTCCATCTTAGCTGCCAGTCCTTCTTTTTCGGTCTGTTAGCAATAGGCCGGCCATTTCTATCACCACCGACTTAGCCTTCCTTCTCGGCGGACACACAGGGGTTTGCATTTCGAAGGTGTACGTGGCTTCTCAGATTCGTGACGACCCTACTGAGTAACAGTAGTAGCAGTGGTTAAATACCTTTCGGTGCAATGGATCCGGTTCTGCGCTTGGAGTCCACAAGTGCGCGCAACACCTCCTGCAAACGGCCATTCGATTAAACACCAACCCCCAGCAGGAACGGGGATAAGAACATTGGACAGAAGGGCCAATGAGCCAAAGTACGGTGCAGGCGGCAACTCAGGCTGGGCATATCGTAAGCACCACAACGATGTATAATAATAGTAAGGCCTAAATGTCTACTAGACATGACAAATACTCTTGTGCCACTGTGTGGGTCAGCCGTGTGGCTAGTAGTGGCTTTGCACTAGTCTGTTTCTATGTGTATGTGTGTGTGTGTGTGTGTGTGTATATGAGTGTGAGTCTGTTTCTATGTGTATGTGTGTGTGTGTGTGTGTGTATATGAGTGTGAGAGAAATTCATGACTAGAGCGAATGCGGTGCATGTCGGCTCCGTCAGGTCCCGTCGTTACATGTGAGTGTATAAAAGTCCATCGTTTGTAGCCATATATTAGGATGTATTAGTTGAAACTACGGTCCATCGTCTACGGCGCTTTCGTCGAAGGTGTTGACGGCGCTGGAGTTGCAGGGAAGGGAAGATCGGTGGATTCTTGATCAGCGCCAGTCAAGCCACCAGAGTCTGCATCTACGATCGTACTTTGCATGGGGAGAACAGAGAGATAATGGGGAACCTAGAACAACTGCTATTGGTAGAAGGCATTATCCTTTTTGCCCCCTTCTGCTTGTCTGACGCCCTTCACTCGGTACTACATGAGCAGGCATTTGCCCATTTGTCCCCCAAAACCAGGAGCCGCTTGCCGAGTCCGATGTTCACACTGTAGCATGGCAATGCCGCTATCGTCAGTTACCCTTCCAGTCAGTGAGAGGCAAACTGACTGCTCTCCAGCTGAACTCCAACCGAATTCGTTTGCCCCAGTCAAAGATCGGAAGCCGTTGCACGTCCGTTGCACAGGACCCAGAAGCCTTCATTGTAGCTTTGCACCTTCATCCCAATATCTACGTGTCTATAATGCAAAAGTGTCCGCTGTCGCTACTCCATGGAAAGTACCCGTAGCGATGCTATATAGACAAGGCGACCAAAGCGACATGCAGCTGGCTGAAACCTTATAGAGTTGTTTGCCTGTCAGCACCAAGGTAGCATATGGGGTGCTCTGCGCAGCCTTCATAGCGAAGAGTTATCATAACCCTGGCGGTGGCTGGGAAAGGAAATTACTTAAGCGCACGGGTCATTTCTATCTGGATTAGGCGGACCATAGCAGACCTATTGTTGGCCAAGGGGTCTTTAGAACTGCAGCGGTCCAAGCCAATGCAACTGGCCACTGGCCTTGTGTGCAATGTGCATTTGTACGTCTTTGTGAGTTCGGGGAGGCTGTGTATATACGGGAACGCCTAAGTGTGGTCTTTGACAGGAACCCAGGCCTCTCGCCGTCGCCACAGGTCTATTTGCAGGACCAAGGCCCTGGTGAGGACGACAACGATGGGAATGAGCAAGAGGCCGAAGCAGCTTCGAGAGCACCTAGATCGCTGCTTTCAGCTACCTTAGTGGCACCTGTCTACTTGCTAGCCGACCGACTCAGCGGGCAAGCTGGGTCTAGCAGGCGCTAATAGGACCTCCGGGTGGCTTTGCCCTAGGGCAGACAAAGTGTAGAGAATAAGTATACGGTGGCAGCGTTATCCATACGGACGGCTACGATAGTGTGTGTTAAGCATGAAGAGACAGAGCTACGACTTGCGTGAAGCAGCTACCGAAGGCTTTTGCCTTTTAGGCACCCCTTAGTTCGCCGCCCTCTATAAACCTTCGGCAGCGACACCCACGACGTCACAGAAGCGATCTTCTCTAAACGAGGGTCAATAGAACAACGACAAGCTGCTGCCAATAGGAGACGGAAAAGTCACAAGTTGAAATTCACACACGGAGTGAAAGTTAAGGCTTGGCCGAAGTAGTCGAATAGATGTTTAACACAATATTCTGCTTAATGCTTCATAGTCGTACACGCATATGTGATACTATGGTATTCGCGCCCAAGTTTAAGTATAAGAAAAAGGTTTTTATGAACAAACAAGGATGATAACAGTATAATTAGGGTTACTAATTAGAAGTAACAAAATAGGTCCTCTGGCGTCAGACGCATTCCATATAAGCAAGGAAGAATAGAAAATGAAGCAACAAATTCATGGTAGATGTGAACTGCAGCTTATTAAAACAGAGGCAATACTGGTGACGAAAAATGGTACCAAGCAATCGACTGTTGTTGCTTAACAATAAAATACAGCTTGGTTTAACGTTTACCTGTTGGAAAGCGAGGAACGAAAATTCAAAACAAAGCAAGCCGACGCTGAAATCAATAGAGGACACAGATCGTTAGCCGAAAGGTTACACCCACAGATTAAAAAAATCATCATGTAAAGACGCAAAGCTCATAACGAGCGTGGCTTCATGCTTTTTAATAATTGCTACCAACATCCTCAAGCAGCTGGGGCAAAAATTCATGAAAAATAAGCTTTTTTTTATTCTGTTAACTCATATACCTCCCGGCTTATCGGATTCAGCTCAAATGCACAGTGGCAAAAATGTATCCAAGTTCCTAACGACCCAGGTAATATTATTAGTTTTTGCTATTTGGGCAATACATACAGTACGACAAAAAGCACTAAAGCGTGCGTGAACAAATGCAAGAAGTTTACTCTATAAATCCATATATGTTTATATATATAAAGCGTTAATGGCTCTTAAAGTAAAACATATGCAAATGTATTTTTTTATTTTAAAACTATTATTAAACCAACTAATATTATTCAACTAAGTGTGTTCCATTACGATCGATTACTTTTTGTTATTTTCCTATTAACATAATAGTCCCACATATATTTCTCAAATTTAGGTTTATCTGATGATTCCATATGTGTACCATAGTTTACCCGACATATATTCACACCCGTTTTTAGCTAAATTTTACATTCAGAACAAAAAACTTTGTTACGAAAGAAAAAGACCAGTAAATGGATGTAGGGGCATTGCGTGTCGACCCATACATAAATCAATGCCCCATTTATGATTACTCAGCCCAACATGTGCGCACCAAGTGTAAGCAATGACAAAAAAGCTAGTCATTGCTGCCATCGGCACAGACAACTTTTAGCAGCATCCTACCCCAGTCAGCTAGATCAGCATTGTTTGCCCCTTCTTCCGCCCAATCTTACTCGCTTTGCTGTTATCGCAGATACTGCTATACCACGGCATGGACTGTGCGACAACTTTCATTAATTACTAACAGTCTCCAATAATCGACAAGGACTAAGGAAGTGCAAGGAGCGAACGGCATATGGAAGCCCGCAAAGCTTCTCTCTCTGTCTTACTTTTCTCATTGAGAAAAAGTTCGTTAATTCGTGGCATTTTGTGAACACGTACACTTGAAACGAAAGAAAAATCATGAGCGCAAAAAAAGCCGAAATGTTGATACAAACCACATGATGCCATCACGAAAGACTTCAACAACTGCCGCACGACAACATCTTGTGCAGGAAAGCGCGGCAAGGCCAGTTTAGCTTTTGGCAATACTTACTTATACATCTTGCTCTTTCGTGTGTCACTGGCCAGGCAAAGTCGTCTGGCGTGCTTGATCCCTCTTGAACGCATGCTTTTTTCAAAACTCCCGATGGCCCCCCATGGTACCCGGCTTCCTCAGCACGAGTCAGCAGGCCGCAATCTAACTCGCGCCAAAACGATACACTAGGCGCAATCTTCAACCGAAACATATCCTCGCCCTTTCAAGCAGGAGAAGATTGGACTGTTCATTTATTTATTATCTATATATTGATCCTTCATGCCCCTCGTACTTTTTTTTGGTGCTTTCTGCTGTTCCGTTCGTGTATTGTACCTACTGCCGGTGCCTTGTTTTTGTGGCACATCACTTCCCTCTGCAGTATCTCAACTTGCAGCTCTAGGTGCCTTAAGTCACCCCCATCGCCTTCTAGCTGGATTCTGCTGTCAGTGCCCGATATCATTCACAACCTCGTACACAGCCGTTTACGATGTGTGACGTGATGATTTCAGCTCAATACCGTTAGATATTTACATTATTGTAAAAATGTCTTTTTTTTTTTTCTGTTTAGCGCCAATAATTAAATTGTCACCTTTTGTTTAACTGGAGGTAAATTGTTATTGAGATAACTGGGCAATATGCAAGCAGAACACGTTTTTGCCATTGTCCCTCTTTCGCATCGAGGTTACAGCTTCTATTGATTGAATAGTGTGATGGTTAAAAAGATGGTTTTCTCAGATAATAAACAGATTTAACGATTTTTCATAGCATTCGAAATGTTAGCAGTTGTACGCAACTGCTTTTTTATTGTAAGGAGCACTGCTTTCCATTCAATGGCATATCTTAGGGGTGTTCGATCGCCTTTTCGAATATAACCTCCAGATTTCATGACCGAACGTAAAGTTTATGTAAAAGTATGGTTTTCAATAAATTTACATCAAATAATTAGCTTTTTTACTAAATCGGGCTATTCCAGTTTTGAGCACAGAGAAACCCCAAATCTCTGAAATAATTTGAAACTGATGTGTCCTCCTTTTTCAGAACGTATTTGTCTCGGTCCTCCAAACCTACAGTGAAGAGCACTTGAGCATATCTATGGTATTATTATATTTGAAGACCACTTAGATATCTAATTAATAACAAGTTGGGACATTGTCGCTCTTTAATTGTATTCCTCCCGCCAAGGTAGACGTAAGACAACAGCCATCAAATCCGGCACCGGGGCAACCTTCTCCCGTAACCTCCCTTCAAATCGCGAGCATATGGACTGTCAGGTCTACGTACTATAGTCAACTAAACATACAGACGGGCTACGGGACCATAATACCCGTTCGCCTTGTTAGAACTAGGGAGAAAACGGCCAGCCAACGATTTCTGTCTGGACAGTCACTTCGTTCCGTCTGTCTTGAGCTACTGCAAAGGCCGCAGCATTTTAAGCACTATTGATACAATCCTGCTGATTCTATGCCTGCTTTTTCCGCTCTGCCCGATTAGAGTGAACGGGCGGTCGAGAAAAGAGGTAGCAGAAGCACACGGGAAACTGAACGAGGGGACACTACTGAAGGATTTCTCTGCCAGCATCGACGAGACCCCGTCACTTTCCATCACCTCGGCCCATTTTCAGGCCGGCCAGCTAGGACCGCTCAAGGCAGCGGTGACGCACTGCTGTTGTTGTTTATTGACATTGTCAGTGACCGACATTAGCAGGCATTAGCGGCCGGTCCACTGGGCGTGCAATGAGCAGGTAGCACCTAACGCGAAAAGGGTTCGAGATAGAGGTTGGCACGAAAGGTGGCTCATTGGCGGTTTATCCTAGCGTCTGGTTGCTCATGGCCAGCCGAAATACTTATTGATTGACTATATATTATTATGAAATATTATATAAATACGAAGATAACGGAAAAAAGATGGTGAAGAAGATCAAGATAATATGTAGCAGTGCACAAATTGATGAGCAGCAGAGAACAACAACGACGACAATGACAACAGCAACAACAACAGTAGCAGCAATCTAAATGATTGAGAATTCTGCGTGAGAGACTGGTATGTGCTCAGAGAGTTCGGATCGAAGGAGAGGCAAGGCTTCGATGGCGGGAAGTGTATTGAAGAATTTGAATGTGTAAGTGCGCGAACTTTGGCATGGTACAACAGAAAATGGGTAAGGAGTATGGGTCGGCGGTTTTGCAAGAAGGAAGTGATAGTCGAGGTATTGTGACAAGGAATAGCGCACTGTCAAAAGCGAATAAATCATTAAGAAAGAAACAGCTCAGCCATGTATGGGGGGTAAGAGGGATGAATGGGGTAAAAAGGCGAGTGAGAAAGCGGCGATCGAAACCCAAGAAGGACGACTGACTTTTTAAAAACTGAACGCCTTAATGACTTTTCACAGGCGCCTTTCGATAAAGAGAAGCCTAGATTAATCTAGTTTTTAATGAACTTACAGAATGGGGATCACTCGTGGCAAAAGGGTGCAGCTAGTTAGGGGCAGGAAGGAGAAATTGTAATTGGTTTTTTCTACGAGCCTTTCCCCGAAATTAATTATATATGATTTATATTTTTCTTGATGCTAATGAAAGGTATATAGTTTTTGATGAAACGAGTTGTGCCATAACCGATCTATACATATGTTTAGATGCACGAGAAACCTATTGAGATTATGTCATCCTATGCGAAATCTTTTTCGGGTATTATTTTAAAAATCAAAATTCGAGTGCATCCGCGGACACTTGGTAAGCTCTGCGGCTCGCTGAGCGGAACGTTCTGAAAGTTGAAAAGTACGAACGTAAAGGCACAGCACCAGAGGTGAAAATTGTACCACGGAATTGAAGCAATTACGCTAATCTCTTATATGGTGTACCACAATCTCGTAGCAGCTCAAACTGATAAATGGAAACAATACCAGGACGCATCAGTCCGCACGATACCTTGACTAATCCAAGCAGTACTGGTAATCATGTAAAGTCTCATATAAAATCTACAATTGACTTTTGGTTTTTCCACGGATCGATTTCTGATAAATACAGGTGAACTTTTTCTGGTATAACATATTTTATTACCAAATCATCATTGTATTCCCACACATGCTATATATGGAGTATTATAATTTAACAATCGAACCCTTATAATGTCTACTGTGTGGTGCACTTATAGTTATTACATTCTAAAAGAAGTTTTAATTCTCACATCATTCATGTCCATTAGCAACCGCCGCCTCGTCTTAACCATACAACGTTTGGAACATGCTATGAGGCTTTCGGGTGAGTACTGATGCTGTCATAGCGCCCGCTACGGCCACCTCTAGCTAACGCTAATATGGCCAAATATGTAGGAAGCTACTTAGCTACCTACGAAGTTACGAACTCGTAAAGCTTCTGAGCGGCTGAACCAGTGCGGTTTAGCCGTCGTAGATAACGGTAAATAAAGCTTGAACAGAAAAGCCGGCCCCTATGCGTTCTATCGTGAGTACCTGCTACAGTAAAAGAAACAGCGAGGAACCTGCAACCTTAGACAGTATAGAAGCCGGTAAACCGGCGTGTATGGCGTCCAGGCCCCTTGCCAGGAGCTGTCAGCCATCTAAGGGCCACTAGGGGCGATTGGGGTCCACTAAGGGCTGGCTCGAGTCAGCTCGAATACCCGGACAGGGGCAAAGAGCTCTCATGGGGCATGTTATGGGACTCTAGGGGGCGCTATAGGAAGCGGCGGCAGTGGCGGGGGGCATTGGTAAGCGAGAGGGCGGCAGACTTTAGGTCCCACCATAGCAATCGCCTTTGCCTGCCGGCAGCACCATCACCAACACGGCACGGAGTCCCGTCGAGAGCCTAACTATCTGGCCCATTGCTCCGGCAGGCCGTTGTGGTGGCTGGTGCTTGTAAGTTTCAGTCCATACTCACTGTGTTCGCTGACTGTAACTAAACCTGCAACCATTCTGTCGGTAGGGCCTAAATAGACGATTCGATCGGTTCCTGCCAATTACAATCTTGGTCTTAATCGCATAGATCAAGAGTGTCTTTTCGGACTACCCTAATGGACGTTTTTTGCTATTATTATTATATAATATGAACATAACTTGTGCCTATGTGCGCGTTTCATCGCAGGTTTCGCTCATCACGATGGAATTCTTTGCCATCGCTGTCCACCATTTGCGTTGACCACCAGTAGGATGTTACTGACGGAATAGAATCACACTATCAACTACCCATTTACTGTTATAGGCGATAAAGACTTTAAAAACACACAAATGATCAAGCCAGCAGGAGCCTACGGTGATGTGGTTTAAGTGCTTGGCTGTGATGGAAGAACCTCTCTGGAAGTCGTCGTACGAAGGCGAAGATTGGCGCTGTTTAGTAATGTGTGCGATGAACTGTACAGTGCTATGATGCTCTAGAGCCCTAGTGGTGCGGCAGGACCTCACCGGACCTGCTCCCTTTTAGGCAGGAAGCTCAGGAGCCCCCGAGAAGGCGAAAGGAGGGCAGCGGGAGGCCGCAGAAGCTCCTATAGGGAGTCCACCGTCCTGCCTTAAGATCCCTCCCTTTCCTTCAGCCACTGCACGCCGCACGGCCGCCCGCCGTCGCCTAACTCCTGCTTCGGCTTGTTCAGGCTCAGACAGACTCCGTGTTGGCTGCTTCTGCCGGGGCTTCCTGGATGTGCAAAGAGAGGCAACCAGGCTTCCGATTGGCTGAGACGAGCTGGGTTCCTTGGCACCGCCTCCGACCCCCATCCTTGGAAATTCCGCAACCCCTGCTTAGTGCTCCTCTGACGGAGCAGCCCCAGTCAGTGCTCTCCCACGACAAGTGTTCCCTCTGTAAGCTGAAAACAGGGAGTCTTCTCGAAGGATTCTTGCAAGGAGCCTCGTAGTTGTTCGACATCGCTGGCATAATGTGCACAGATGGAAGAGGAAACGCTTAGCGGAAAAGATTCACCCGAAGAGAATATCGGCCCAAGAAGGAGGAGTCTGTATGCGTTTTCCGCCAGTTGAGGGCCAAGCCGTGTTGGTGTGAGCTAACTTGGTTGGCGCTCTGAACTCAAACGGTTCGCGGCTGTTGAGAATCCGGCAGCGGTAGCTGGCAGAGTTCTGACGTCCCACCCAAGAAAGAGGGAGGAGAAAGCTGATGGGAGTTCAGAAGTCTTAAGGAGGGACCCGGCGTTAAGTAGCGGAAGCCCAACATTATGACGTGTCCATCGGGAACCGGGAATTCAAGTCGCGCCGCTTCATAAAATAGACGGTGTTAAATATAGGTAGCAAGCCATAATAATTTGGCTTTTCCTTGATTCGTTTGAGGACTTCTGAGCACGAAGGAATATTTATAAGCCGATATAGATATCTCGCTTTATTCCACAGTACGGGGCACGTGCTCCTTCCATACGCAAACACAGCTGGTTGAACAGTTTGTAGCCACCGTACATAATAGGATTGTGGATAGATAAGTATTGTAAAGGAACGCGCCTATCGCTACGAAATGGGACATTAGAAATTCAGGCCTGTCTGGTCGTTTGAAGTCATCGTCGAGCGTAGCTTGACTGCAATAATATCATCACCACTACTTTAATCTTAAACTTTAAAACAGAAACGTGTATCCCACCTGTCTCCGGATGTCGGTATCGTCAATTGGTCAATAAAAACCGCAAGCGTAAACCAGCACAGCTCTATAACTCAAGCTTATAGGCATTCTTCCCCAACAGATTCAGCAGGATAAGGGTGTTCATCTAACTTCTCTGGCCAAATGACCAGTCCGACCCTGTTATCAGCTAGTTAAATATGGGCTGGCCGTGACACGTAGGGCTGAGCATATCAACCAACAGCAGAACCCACTTAAACAATTCGCTCTTCGACTAGCATGACTTCAATGGGTTAGACTCGACTGTACTAGATCAAAAGTAAAGTCTGAAAGAAACGCTTATTCCAATGATTGATTTTACTATTACAGTTGCCTGCTGCATCTACCGCTCATGGACTATAACATAATTTTGAGAATTTAGCCTCTCCTCGACAGCAGTCAGATTGGTTTGCTAACAAAACACATGTTCACCATATCTTCAATACAACTCACTCTGTTAACTCGATCGGGAGCCGCGTTTTTGGAAAGTGTTTGCTTTGAGTTACGCTGACAGACGAACGATGGTCTTTGGGCAGATCGACACGATCCGATTTGATATATCTTGGCGCTCACGGCCTGCAGCCCGTCTGTGTACGTTGGGCACATCGATCGCGTTCCTTAAATCTTAAATAAGAGAAGGTTAGCTAAAAACCTTTGAAATCGGTGATCGCTACGAGTATGACTATTGGTCGGCTCGTCGATCAACGCCGACTGGTTTGCCTATACTCAAGTAATCTTGACTTCCATGTTGGGGCCAGCATCTCTGTCGGTACCGATGTCATTGAATCGATGACGTCGCCTTTGTCCGTGTCCATCAATAACATTTCTCGATCTACGATACTTCGCTACCGTGTGCCATACTTAGTATTGTCGATTCACCCATTCTCGGATGCCTGATCAATGCATCCACAAGTTCTGCGTCAGAATAGGTTCATAAAAAACGGGAACGGAAAGCAGCTAGCATCTCGTACCGACTGGGGAGCTCGTTTGAGCGGACTGAGCGTGACATAGGTGTCAATGTGTCTATCTGGAGTCATTCGTAGACCGATCCATCAGCGTGTAAAATTAATTAGCCTGACGAAGTACCTGTTATGGGAAGACATACTGTTAAACATTAATGTTGAACTATAGGAAAGCGATATCGAAGTTGAATGATTGCAAAAATATCAAACAATAGTTAACCTTGTTAACAAACCTGAACCAGAACAACACATATTCTACTATTCGTTGAAAGCTTGTCTTCGACATGAAGTCCGACCAATAATATATATCTTAATAAAAATATATAATATTCTATCTACGGTAATGAAGCATCTTTGGATATTGTCACCTTTTTTTTCTTTTCTATATTGAGTTGTGTCCTGCAAAGTCATGCTGTTCTCGAATGTGACGAGTAACGCTACGATGATGTGCGGAGTAGTTTCCGTCGTCAATCTTAGTTCATCTGAGTAACACGAAGATAGATCGCATCTTCTCACAGCCTGAATGTCGGTATTAGGTAGAATTAGGTAGGTATTAGGTAGGGAATTAGGTAGATCTTTTTCGTTCTACCGCTACGAATTCTATCACATGTACAAAAGAGGCTTTTTGCAACATTTGAAGATTGCCGATTCTGAAACTCTGACCATTGAAGTCAGTATACCGATATCTGATAGAAGCCCTACTTTTGCGTTAAATCGACATATTTATACAAGAACAGTCGTATCCAACGTATGGACTTACCCGCATCGAAATATCACTGCCTGTCAATGTTCCGTAACAATAACAGGAATAATAATGAATCGGTAACTTTAGATTCGTTCCGAGAACGGTGCGTGAGATCGGTATCCAACGGTCTGACTATGCCTTCTGATTATAAATTAGTGTAAATTTAAGATGTCTCACCAGGTAACAACTCTGTATTAGATGCGGACGTCAAACCATACTACAGAGTATGATTTGAAAATTTCCACTTACTCAAATTATACAGCCTAAAATTGTGCGGTTATTTATTAGCGCATCATCATAAAAGGTCACTTACGTAAAAAACGTTCTATGCCACAAGCATTTCGCTGTCCGCGTTTCAGTATACATCCAACATGGCGTACAGTGAACGTCAACTGACCTTTAACGAATACTAACTAGTACTATTAATGTATAATCATATTTTAGCAATGGGTCGTGTCTGGGTTATCGAATCTCTCGTATGGAGACAGTTTTACGGAAAAATGCTTTCAACTTTCGGATTAATGCACAATTCAATAGAATAAGTGCCTCGTACTACAATGAGAATATAGTTGTTTACTCTTTTTAGCGACGCAGCAAACGCTCTCTCTTTTATCAAAAGCAAAACCCCCGTTTCAACTAAATCGTTACCCGTTTTCCCTGACGCTTCGCCTATCTTTCATAGCGACCCATTTCTCCAACAATCATTCGACCGCTTTCTTCAATCAGTCCGCCTGTTCAGCATCCGTATCATATACTATCTTTGATCTATCCTCGAAGTAACAAAGATAATATGAATAATAATATTTAGATCAAAATATATTATTTGGATTGAAGGCAGCTAGTAACAGCACGTCAGGAACAGCAGCAGCGGCGAAGTATTTGTCGTCATCATCGTCTCGTAGAAACTCTATCTGCTCAAGCTAAACGCTGGGGCTCGGAGCCATCGGTGGCTTTAGCCTAGGCGCCTGACGGCGTCTCCCAGCAGGCCGTCCAGCCAGCAGCCACCTAGCTTCACAGCCACTACGACTCTACTGCCCCTGGCTGCCGGCAGCCTATCGATCCTGGGAAAGGGAACCGTCCGCCAGACCACCTCGCGACGGAGAACAGCTAGGCTGCCACCAGAGAGGGGTCATTTCTCCGTGTAGGATCTCGGAGATTTCTGGGGTTAACCGGGAGTGGGGTAAAGGACGACAGAGGAGGGGTTAGCAGTGGTGGGAATAGCATGGTCGGTAACGAGTAGCGGAACTGGCGGCACAATCCGAGGGTATATGGACAGTTATAGGGGTTTCATGCGCGAGGGGAAGGGGGAGATACGCCATGCGTAAGAACGCAGCAAGGGGAAGAAGGCAAGCATGGCCGTTGTGGAGTGTCCAAAACCCAAAACGCCCACAAAGCATGAGACGAAGGACCCTACTTGCACAGTTCTCTTGACGGCGAAGCTCCAGGCTGATGATGGCGGTGGAGGCGGCGGTGGGGCCACGGAGGACTGCAAGCACTAACGTGTATGGGCGAATGCAGGAAAGAAGAACTCAGGATAAGAGAACGTTGGAGAAACGTTGGGAAAACGGATAGTAGTCAGGAACAGCTAACGTAGAGTATGTACTAGGAGAGAGGCCGGGGTGTTGCAATCTACGGAAGCAATGGAAAAACCCTATGAGAAAAAGGGTTTCCTACTAGCAGTAGGGCAGAACCTGCCTGCATAGAACATAGAGAAAGGAGAAGACTGAGGGGTCTCAACTTAGGAAGGGGGTAGAGAACACGTCCATCAGGAAAGCAGGAGCGTGCCAACGATGTGCAGCTACCACTAGCCGCGACTATTATTCCTCAGCAAGAGAATGAGTCTGTTGGTGCGGCGATGAAAAACTGTAGAAAGAGGCTAAGGGAAAACGTGGATAGAAGGGTGCTAGGAGTGCGACCCTCAACATTCGCTGAGCAAAAGGGAGCGCCAGCCCCGATAGAAGGAATGGCTGAAGACGAACTCTGAGTGGGATAGGATCCCGCACTCCAATACATACACGCAGATACATACGTACATAGGAAAGAACTTCACAAACAGGTGTTCGTCGTGTGTGATCGGGAATTGAGTCCCTCGGCCTCAGAATGAGTTTCTGGATCGGGAGGAAGACAGCAACTGGGGGAGACAGAAGTGACTCGAGTCTGCAAAGAGGTTTAAAGAAGAGCCGGCCACGCAGGGCGGTCAGGCCCTGAAAGTAGGGACTTGGCCCAACTGCAAACACTAGTGGTCTTTTGCGCTCTCTCCTCGGCTTGTGCACGTTTCTAGGAACTCTCTTACGTGGTCGTTCCCCCGTCTATTCGCCTGTCTGCTCTCGCAATTGTTCTCCTCTTTAGAGCTTCGGCAGCTAGGAGCCTACGTAAACTAGTTTTCCTGGAGACTCCAGGGTCCCGGGTCTCCCAGGACACGAGTTGAAGGGAGAGAAAGGGACATAGTCGCCGGAGGATGGAAGCGGCGGAAAACTAGTGGAGGAGGACGACCAAGGTGGGGCTCAGCTTAGGGCGACGGCACCGATAACGGCGACAATGATGACGATGAGAAGGAGAAAGGGTAAGAAGACGAAGGGGAAATTCGCTGGGGAAAAAAGGCCCGCACATCGAAGCGAGGGGTAGTTGGGAAAACGGTAAACGTCGTCCGCTGCTGGTGGTGTTAGGGCCGCCGGGGAAGGAAACGCTTGGCCTAGGGAGCGCAGCAGTCGGCAGAACAAGACACGACATGACGTGCCTTACTGCTCGTTCCCCCGAACGCCCGCTCGCCCGCCGGCCTGCACGATCTGCTCCATCGAGGAGCATCACGAGTCGCAGCAGTCGAAAGGGGTAGAAACTTTCTGGGCTGATGATGCTGGACGTGGCGGCGGTGCAGTCTGCACGAAGCGATCACCTGCAACAGCAGCGGCCTTCACATTAGGAGCAGCAGCGCCATGCAGCTCTCGCCAAGTATATCTTTCTGTAGATGTGGGCTGCCAAATGGTTATTTGACATGTTAGTTGTTTTCCCACTTTTGGAGTTAATATTAAAAAAAATAAAGGAGCGAGGATTCGACGTTGAAAGCAGGCATATTTTTGGTAAATATTTTTGTTGTGTCGTGTGATGCTCAATGCGTATGCACGAGGCGATTACGCAAGAGGTGAAGTGTTTGCCCAGTAAACTTAGTGACAGGGGTAAGACAATCTGAGGTCAAAGCTGGCGTAGAAAAACGCACTTTGTTTGCGTACTGGTGGGAATCAGCCGTCTAAAGCGCTGGTTAGCGGCAAGATCTGGTTGAGAAAATTCAAAAATTTTCTTATTAGAGCAGCGCAAGTTATTGACGTGACTGCTTACTGAAATTTACTCTAAATTGAATTAGTAAACAGCTTTTATCGACCAAAGTATGCGGATAGGTATTTATAGTATCATAATTATACAGTTAGGCCATGAAATAAGTATTTTGTAATAGACATTATCAGACAATAATTGTTCTATCACGCATCGCCGTTCTCTGTTTATAGCAAAAGAGCCAATGTAAAATATTGTCGCATAATATTACAGATCAGCTGATCCACTCCACCAACATTTTCTTGAATTTATCATTGAAAAATCGGCTAAATTTGAAGTCTAATAATCAACTTTAATTTTCGTCTCTTTACCATGTACTAATTAGAAACGGTATATTTCTAGGGTCTTCACCGTTAACCGCAATCTCAGTAAGTTTTTAATTTCATATGGTCCTACTTTAGCTCTTCTCCTGGCTTCTGAGACTAGAGGGCTAAAACCAATAGATTCGACGGCAGCAAACATGCCAAGTGCCTCGATATCTCTTTTGGCCTCCGTTTTAGCTCAAGCTAATAATATAGTGTCGCAATGTTTAAAACATGACAACGATTTTGCCTCTCTTGCTTGCCCCATCCTTTTGCCCCCGTGCACCCGCTTCTTTTTGCCATTCAACCACACCCCAGCCGAGCCGTCCAACCGAACGCGAAGGGAGCAACATCGCCCACCGCAAAAATAAACAGAAATCTATGTGAAAAATTGAGGACTCCAATACAAACTCATGACGTAGAAAAATGAGACCAAAAGCGGTGTACTGAATAGTAGAAAGTAAAGGCGAAAGAATAGCCTCTGACCAATCTCTTCGTTCTTTTTAGAGACATTCGATATAACCTATGTCAAATGAAAACCCCCCGTTCCGATGGATTTCGTGCCGTCCTCTGCAGCGTGTGTTCCCTGCCCTTCTCTCTTGCACGTCATGCCAGCTTACATCCTAGCCAATTCCGCTTGGTGCTACTTTTGTTACAGCAGAAAAGTCTGTGGTAGTATAGACGAAGGTCGGTCGAGAAGATGACATGGTGCCATCTTTCGTCTACCCGCCGCTTCGTACAAGCCGACCGCGAACGCTGGTGTATCCAATACTTTGCCCCTCCGTTTCTGCCATTCTCTTGCTTCACCTGCCTGGAACCCGCCTTCGCTCGCTGGTTGGCATAACGCACCTCCACCGAGTTGGAAAATTTTCACTGACGAAGCTGCTGTCGCTGCCACTTCCTCCTTTGAAAATAATACAGAACCGGGAGCCGAGAAGGCTCTTTATCCTTGTTCTCAGTCCCTCTCTTTGTGTTTCGCAACGAAAACTCTCCCGAGATCAAGCGCAAAGTGGACAACCCGCCGTCGCCAGGTGGTTGTGGCTTTTCAAAAGTTTACAAGCCAACGAAAGGACGCGAACGGAGTTTTTTTAGATTAAAAATTTGTTGTTATCTTCGGACTTGCACTCTTCAAGGAGAAAAGAAGAATGCAAGATGGCTATTTGAGCGAGCCTGGCACTCGCTGACGGGCAAACCACCATCCTCACTACACGATATAGCTGTCTATGGAGGTTTTGGGGAGAAATCGCCAAGGAATAGGTTTGAGCAACGGGAAGGCACGTGTGGGGGGTTCATAGACCAACCTGCCTTGGCTATACGCACCGTGTCGCGTTGCCAGGCAGGTGATATGTGTAAATTTATGTATATATCTATAGAGCTTCGCAAGAATCTCGTAGGGTCTACCAAGCTACTATATAAATTACTGGGCGTCCATCATATGATCAGCCGCTGTAAACGCGGTTCTCTTCGACCAAAAAAGGCATGATAAAATGATGACGAAGGAAACTTGTCAAGACGGCTTTATTCCAATGAACCACATATATATACATACACTGGGATTGTCATGAAGTGACAAGGGCAACAGAAGAGCATACCGATACCCACCTAAAAAACGTCGTTGTATAATAAGTATATCTAGTAGATTATTAAGAATATCGTGCTCTTCGAACGAGCTTCGACTGTTATGAAAGATCTTCTCTGCGTTTCATGCTACTCGGTCAGCCCGGAGACACGATCTCACGCTAGATAATAATTGTCTTTGCAACGATCATTGTAACTTTCACCAGTGGAAAATAAGATTAAATTATATGAATGACTCTTGTCGCCTACGGAGGGGTTGCTTCGAGGTACGTTAATAAGAACTGCCATGTAAACTGAGCGTCTTATTTAACTTAATTAAACATATTTTAGCAGATTTACCCTTAGCTTAGTAGATAGGTTTAGAACATAAGAGATGTCTGGCTTGAACTAAACAAATCATTCACAATACTATTAATGGAAACCTTGGCGACGTCTTTCAACGTACGCGTATATATATGCCGAGTGAAAAATTTATTCCTGAGAAAAGTTATTAAAGACGGCAATGTAACATCGTGTAGGTGTATAAACCTCTGCAAGCACCTTGAATGCCGTCAAATTGACTGGCAGCGGGAGGTTTAGTATGAAGAGAAAATCTGGATTGGCAATAACGGTTTCGGTGAAGCCAGAGCAATCACCTGAGCTGAAGCCCGCACTTCGCTCATCATTGTTTTCTATTGTTCATATGTAAACAATATTATTCCAAACTTTATTGACAATTACAAGAAAAAAAAAAGCTAAACGGGTTTAATAAAAAGAAGCCCACTTTATCATTTGCGAATTCGAGATTGTTCTAATTGTCATATATCAGGCGACATTAATATGTAAAAAGGTTTAATCCTTCTTATGCGATCGAATAAATTTCAGCATTCTCTTCCATAAAAATGCTGTCGTCTATACAAAATTTTGATGATTTACTCTCCTTGCAAGATAACCTTTAATAAGAAACGTGCGGCAAAACTGGTGCTTTTTAGTGCTTCATTTGTCAACAAATCTTCTTTTCATACTGATACCAGGTGGACCCTGTAAGGGTTGAAAACAAATACCTTGTACAATTCTTTATGCGTTCTTAGTAAACATTGAATTTTTATAAAGTAAAATTGCGAAGACGCCCATTCGGCACTCTACAATTCCATTCCTTCTATATTGTAGCGTTTTTATATTGTGTTCAAACAACATGATTGATACATATAATTTTCCTTGCCATCGTTTCGCCGCCTCTTTCAACTTTCCTTTCTCTAAAAGTCCTATGTATTATTACAGAACGACCGAACAACTTCGAGCGTCAAGGTCGGTCGATGATATTTCGTTTATATTGTGTGTTTTCATAAGTGTGCCTTCTCTACGCAAACGCGCCTAGTGCTTAAGTCATTGTATGCTCCCTATTTTTTATGGAACAATTTTTTTTGTATTCGTCCTCGTTGTCATCTTATCGATGCGTCGCCGTCCTCCGCAGTCGTTGGCAGTGATATCAAATGATTGCTTTCAACCGAAAAGCAATTGAGAGAATCGTGTTCGCGGCTAATCGTACTTCAATCAACACCACGACCATTTCAACCAACTGGGCCTCGATCACTTCTACCAGCCTGTATTAAAGGCTCACTGGTCCTTTTGCCTTTGAAACGGTACTACTACTACTACTACTACTACTATTATGTGGTTCGATGGCAGTAGCTTCTACCGCCGTTTATGTGTCAAGTATCCTAAAACTATGCCCGTCTGTCTACAAATGCTGCAGAGCTGGCCAAGTTCGATGATATCTCTGATGGATGGATTGAGACAAAGCCCCTCTGTAACAGATACTATTGAGACCACGCTGAACGCAAATAGCTAGCCACTTCGCCTAGCTGCATGCCAACCTCTTTTAAACTATAGACTCGTACCTATATACAAGACGATTACGAAACGTGTGTCGAAAATCAGCAGATATTCTATACAGGCACACTGGTGTCTTTCTCTTCCCTTAACCCCCTATGAAAAACGCTGGTTTCCTGCTGTCTGCAGGAAAAATAGAGCGAGAGTGGAAGAGACAGAAAACACAGAGAGGTCTAACGGCGAGAAGTTCGGAAAAAAAAAGCGTTAGATAAAGACAGCGTGCCTTAGTACAGGATAGGAAAAAGTATCAAATTAAGTCCGGCTAACTGTGATTGCGCCAAAGAACTATTGCTGAGGCCAACGATAACTTCTACTTCCCTTCATATCTCCGTTTGTCGCTCTATATTTAGACACCAGATCGCGCTGCAAACAGCTATCTATACTAGCTTAGATTATCTACGCCAGAGTGCCGTCTTTAACATAAGGATCACTGCTTCTCGCTGCTACGCCACTCGTCGCTTGATCAGATCATTTAATATTGTTCCAATTGTAGTGGTAGAGGCACGTCGTTGCAGTCGGGTCGGTCGCTGAGCTTCGTCACTGCTGATTCGTTGCTATTGGCTCGCTGAACGCTGCTGGCCGTCATTATCCGTTGGGGCAAAGTTGTATATTTTTACTGTTCCGTTGGCCTGCTCGTCGTGGAAGCCGAGCGGGCAACGGTGGCTAGACGACGATCAGCTGACTTAGCTGACGGCCTCGTTATTCATCGTCTAGCTGCCGCTGGCGGTATTCTCGGTAGAGAAAACGTTATCCAATTTCTTCTCAACAAGAAACAACAGAATAGAAGGTCAAGCAGTCGTTCTATCGAACTACCGTCCGTCGGTTAGCATCCAATATGGCATCTAACATCGGCCTCAGAATCTACTGCCTACAGGCCTCATTCTACAACTCCTCGTAGCTACACAGAGGCCACTATACGCGATCTAGAGATTTTACCTTTTGGCAGAAGTTACGTAACGGCTCGTTTCGGCTATACTGACGTGAATCCAGTTAGTCTATTTTTGTAGTAACAATATTTTAGCCAGTTTAGCTTCCTTTCAGTTCTTAACGGCGCTCTATCTCAGGCAATACCCGCACGTCGCTGCTACTTTTGGTCTAACGATGTACTTAAGAATACGTTGTATTTAATCATGCTTCCACTACGACCATTCGTGCCATAAACGTAATGGAAATAGATGGCCTGTAGAATACATGGCCGGCCGGATAAGTCAACGTGTTGACTGATGGTAGTAGCGGCAGCTTCGACCTTCCAACACCTAAGTTAAGCGCGCTCGTTCTACTCGGTTGCTTATCCAAACGTTATCCAGCTGGCTACTAGGCGCCATTGTGGTGAAGATGAGAACAAGGCTTGGTACTACTTTAGCTAAGATCAGATATTCTAGCAAAAGCAAATCATTTTCACCTGTTTGTTAGTAGTTATTTCGGGCTCGCCGGAATCTATGGAAGCGTCGAGGTACTTAGTATATGGAACAATCGATAGAGGTAAACTGATGTGAAGAATCAACTTTTTTTTCCGGATAAAATGCAGTTTGCTATTTTACAGTGTTTATGCATCGGGTTCCTATCGAGTAGAACAAGATCCAGTCTAGCTGGCTAGTACTTCGGCTGGTAGGGTCTTTGCTTGGAAATGCTAAAACACAGGCTACTATTTGTTAAAATTAGATAATGCTTAACGTACTAATCGGGGAGTGAACTTTCGTACTTTATCTTCCCTGATCCGCAAGCTAGCCTTAAAACATACACACAACTTAAGCTTTCTAGCTATCATGTTGATGGTTGCCCATATTGGCTCAGCATTCACTTCCCTACGTTAATAAACACTCGCTGATCGTATCAGCGTAACGATGCTACTTTTGCTCACTATCTACGAGCTTCTTTTCGAGGTCCGTTTGATATTTTCAATGTGTGAACAAATGCTCGTCGTCGATTGTTTGGTATAACATCAAAAATACGTACGCCAGTCAATAGGCGTCAACGATCAAACTCTGCTATTACGTTTCCTGATATTTCTGATACGCTTTCCGATTACTGATCGACACCACAAGCGTTATTAATTAAAAACAGACGTGACTGAAAAATAGATAAGTTTGATTAGCGTATACTGCTGATCTATTATAGATATTAAGTAGGATTGTGTAACCGGTGACGTTTCCTACCGTACTTTGTATCACATTCGTAGAGAACTAGATACTCTACTGCTAATCGGCCTACTTTGTCTTACAAATTCACAGGTCCGCGGATCGACGATAGACGCCCTTTGGAGACGCGTTTCCTAAATACAATAATGCATAGCGTTTCTTGTCAATTACCTGGGCATCTGCCCCGTCGGCATCTTTGCCTCGGCTGATCTCTTACTGGCGCACCAAGACGCATTGAGCGGTATTTTCTGTTTCATTTCAACGATGGTCACCGCTGTGTCCGCTAAATGCGGTCGTCGTTTTATCTTACCGACAATCTCAACGGCTACGAAAATATTAGCGTACCAACAGCTACGATGAAGTAGGTCTGCAAACAAGGCCAACGGCCGATCACAAGTTTGCCTGGACCTATTTCAGAAGTAAACTAGGTTCCCAACGCGGCGTCGGCAAAGGCTATTTGGTTTCGCCGGCTAAGACGGTCATCCCACTGTCTCAAAGAGTGGCTGGACACAAGAAATGAAAACTGGGCAAACGGATAGTGGTTGCTTCTTCTATCTTTCCTCGTACACCCGAACGTCGTTGATGCTGTTGCAAATACTTCAGCCAAAAGATCGGAGTCGGATCAGCTTCGAGTGAATTCGGACGATATAGAATATGCGAAAGAAGAGATGCCTGGATGAACATTCGATGTTTATGTAGGCACGTATTATGCGTTGATAAAACGCGTTCCTTAAGTGTAGATTCATCTTGATACAGTCAACACTTGACTTAAATAAGTTCCAACGCTTAGCGATCAATGAATTTAAGTTCGTCTTTATTATACCCCAGTCAGGAACTTATGTCAACATCAAATATACGACAACTACATTAAGTATATATACACACATGGCTTTCCTAAAGTGTTGTTGACTCACCTAAGCACACGATTGTTAGCTAGCTATTCCGTTTGATGAGGTCATATTTAAAGACAATTTCGTATCTATATTTCTCTCTTATTTCTTAGTAGTTCTTTATACCTGGTATCCTTTCAGCTTAATCATGCATTGACCCATCCGCCCAAATCATAGGCATGTCTAAGTACGCATTATAATTAAATATTGCTGACCCCATCCATACATTATTCTTTAGCTCATTCACTGAAAGGAAAGCTGCTTATTTTATTCCATAATATCTCCAGCCATGAAGTTCGGCTAGTGCACGACATCGGCCACCAACGTCAGCCACCTCAGCCGATTTCAGCATATCACACTCTTAGTCCACTCCAGTCTCAAATGGCTGTAAATTCTGCCCCCCCGCGTCCCCCCCGTCCGCCCGTGCCACTATCACCGTCAGCATTTCATGAGCCCACTGCCAACAACCTTTTCGGTTACCTCCAGCTAAATTCGCTCTTCTTTTACTTGGCCCGTCTGCTTTGGCTATTTCGCCAATCCGCAGACTCTCTGCGTCTGCTTGCATCGGCGAGTTATGACATCGGTTATGAGACCCACTGCGCTCATCGACCGTGCACTGACCGTACGCTCATTGTGCGATGAAATGTATTTAAGGAGAAGCTCCCCGCCGATGGGTGCCCATAGCGGCTGTAGCCGCCAGAACTGTAGTGATCGTCCGTTAGATTGTGCGGTCACGTTTGCGGCTCCTCGAGCCCCGCGACGCGGGAAGAAGGAATGAATCTTCACTTGCGATGAGAGTCAAATGCCCCGTCCCGCCCTCCTCAATAATGGTCAAAACACTACGTCTAACCCCCGTTTTTACCTCGAACCCAACGTTCCTAATCTTTTTTGGTACTGCGCTTTTTATACATTCGAGTCGTTGCCAACGGTGCACGCCCTTTAGACACCGGTGGGAGCTGTAGTCGTTTCTCGCGCTCAGAGAAACATACGGTGCAAGCTGCAAAAAGTAACGGTCATCTTGATAACGGTACTCAGCGGCTGCTTGCGTAATCCCTTCGTTTTGTCGGTATTTGATACTAGAGTGGCGTCCTGTTTGTGCCTTCGTTGATAAAAAAAAAGGAAAGCCAGAATAGCGTTTATGAAGAACATAATAAGCAAAAAAACAAAAGCGATCCAAGACTGAAATGACCTAAGGGAAGCAACATCACATACACTATCATTCGAGCCATGACGTCGGCGTATGTATCGTTTCCGCTAGGAGAATGGACGTTTAAGCCAATTGGCAAACATCGAACGATTGTTGAGACATGCGTTTAACAAATAACTTGCGCATAACAACATTGCTAGCATAACGGCCGGAAAAAATTGTACTGCGACAAAGTAATGTTGCCTTTGTCAAATCCTTGCTGTTTCTTGAGCAAATGCACGCTACTGCAAACAAACTTGAACTTCTTTCATCAGATGGACGGCTCACCGTGAAGGAAGTCCTGTCGCGGTTCCCGAAGCGCAGGAAAAAAGCAAAATTGCCGTGCACATACGCTAGCAAATCTGACTCTATGAATTTATAGGGACAGCCCGCTATTGCAACAGCTGGGAGAGGTTGGGAGGGTGATCTGACCGCAAATATCATAAACACGTTTATTGCCTTATGCGGGATTTGAAGTCTAGGTGTCCCGAGGTTTTCCATGGCTGCAAAAAGGAAAACGAGATGAACATTGTGTCGAAAGCTGAAGATATAAACCAGTGAAGAATGATAAGCTGCTGAGACTGAAATATCTATAATCGGCCCAGAGTTGGCTATGCTAAGCGCTGTTAACATTTTTGCAGTGAGGTGTTGAAGTCCAGGTGAGATTGTCTTCGATATATAAATATTGGTAATTCTATTTGAGGCGTTCACCGGTTATGCGTCGTTTTCAAATAATGCTGGTATCTAGCCGATAATTGAATGCGATGGTCAGTGCGTTAGATAGGCAGCTATAGTAGAAGAGGACATGTCAAAGGTATTATGTAAAAATAACTTCTATTATTCACACAATACTACGTGCACTAATAGATTTGCGTAGGTTTATGGCGTAAATATATTTTAAGCAGGTTATAAGATCGGATTATATAGTACACACTGTCTACTGCTAGAAACACGATTACGAAACTGCTGTTGCACGTAGCTAGGGCGAAAAATAGGAACTTTTTAATTAACGGCCAAGTAAATAAGTTAAGTGTTTTCTATGCTGCCCAGCTGGCAGATAAATACAGACCATATATGGTACCTCCGTACCTAAAATCGGGTCTTTAGTGCGCCTGATATTACTTTGGGAGCATAAGTAAAATTGCAGTAAAACGAAGAACAATAAACATGGCCGCGGATATCCTCCTAAGACTGCTGTTCTTTGATTGGCCGATGGATATTTTAAAACGAATGCCAAATATCTTCATCATCTCAAATAAAAGACTTCAGACAAGAACGAAAAAAAACACGTCAAATCAAAACGTATCGTCGTGATTAATTGCAGCCAATTTTATCACTACGTCCGCGCTCGGAACCGTGCCACTCTGGAAAATCAAACGAACAGCCCGCGCCCAGGACTAAGCTAAGGTTGTCCTATGCCTCGTGCGCTCAACAACGAAATTCATCTCGATGTCCTCCACGACGCATCGCTTCATGCCCATCAGTCTAGCTATTTAGTACACGTAGATATCATCGGTCTTCGTGACGTCGCCAACGCCTACGTGAACAAACTTCCTTCGTTAAGGGGAACAAACAACACTCTTAACATTTATCACTCGATGCCGTCATGCGGGCTGTCTGAGTTCCCCAAAACCCCACCCTAAGCTAGCCAATGTATCGTGAGCTGGATCGATGCTATATAGTACGTAGTTGAGCGAGGAATATACAAAAGCTTGTGATGGTTGCAATGGTGGCCCTTCTGAAAGCCCTGAACTTGGGGCGGACACATCCATATGCTTAAGATCCGATACGAGCCAGCTTGGTATCTTCCTTGATGGGTATCACAGTTCATTGGCGGTATTGCCATCAATAGTATTACTGCTACCGCTATTATAACAAATGTAAACCGGCGAGACAAACATTAGAAATAGAAATGGAGAGAGGAGATAAGAGCAAGTCTGCCGGATAGAAGCCACCGGCGAACTCGCCGACGGCTAAGGAGAATTAGAATTATTGACCAAGGAGTGTTGTGTCGTATCTCCGACGGAACAGCGTTCTTTTTGGGCGAAATCCCAAAAATAACGAGCGTATATGCGCGCCGGGCAGTTGCAAACTAGGCCAGTCCTTATGATCGGACTATTCTGAAGAGAGACTTAAGGGGTTAAGGTGACGTGTATCGGCAGACTTTCCTATATTAAATGCTTTATGTGCTATTTAATCGAATAGTAAGAGCGACTTACGGCGCTGCTTTTCGTTACTGTCCCCTATAGTCGCCCAGCGAAAGGATATGTTTCAGTTTGTTCACTCATGGAACTTGGTAAGAGTCGATACTTTTGAACCGAGGGTGATACATAAACTGTACGGTCGTCCCGATGATGTAGATTATTGTTGCGCTTTGGTTTAACAGGGTCGCTGTTACCTTTTTGCTAGGAAATATCTTGCCACTATACTGATCTAAATATAATGAAACAGCTAAATCTTCTCTCTAGAACTTTTGTTTCTACATTCGGACAACGTTACGTGCTATCGACAATAGACAAAAACTAAACGAAGTTAAATCATCGCAACGCAGAACCCCATGGGGTTTTGTGTATATGGAAAATTTCATGTGGCATATCCTCCTAGCATCAGTCAAGCCACTTCTATGATAAAAAAGCGAAGCAATTCTTTTGCGTAGCATAGTTTGAATTAAGTACAATTATATTGTGGATACGCATGAATTAAATATTAGAAATTTTTCTTAAGTCAATAGAAAATTTCTTAAGTCAAAATTTTCAAACTTTAAGTTGGTATACCCTCTCCGCGTGGTACCTGCGGAATATTGCGTCACATCTGGTACAGATGCGCGTACCACCTGGTACATAAAAATTCACTGCTGTACAACGGTAACTATGGCCGATTCGTTCTGTCCGCATTAGCTCATTGTTAAGCATCGCCTTTGTGTTACAAAAGTTGGGATCGATCTCCGCAGTCCTCTCCGTTAGAACCAGGGGAGTGGGAAATCTGTAGCTCAAGCCTTCCGTAAATAGCTGTGTAGCACCTGGAAGATACGCGTGACGAGGCTATGGTACGCTTGATTCGGTTATGTCTTCGCGTCGGTAAGCGATTGTTGAAACAGAATGCCATACGCCGTAAGGGCGGACCGTATTTTGCGGAACTTATGCTGGCTAGCCGGAATATATGAACAAGCTCATTGACATAATCATAGATGAGATGAACTTAAAACTTATACTACTAGCAGCTTGTCTTATCAATCGCCCTCCATGTTTAGGGCAGCAGAGTGTTCTGAGTTACGTATTTACGTGATTCGACTGAACAAAATTAGCCTCATTAAGTACTTTTTCCGTGAACTGTTTCATGCAAAGACGACTATTATTATATAGAAGCTGTTGTTGTTGTTGTTGTAATGTCGCAGAGTTTGTAGGATTCAAATAAGAATCTGGCAGTAACAAGAAACATTTCTGTAGTTGTTTTTTTTTTTATATACAATACATTTGATATAGTTAGTACCGCATTTGTCTTTCTAAATACTATTCACTGTGTCTGGCCGAAATTGCTTTCGTCATAAAGATATCCACTATTTTTTTTAAAAAACAGTTCTTTCGATTAGCAACAGAAGATGGAGACTCGAAGATAATAGCTGGACAAGCTCGCCCCAAACGTGTAATAACTTTAGTTATTCGGAGAACATCATAACCCGCTCTTTCTTTCGATTCCACGGTTCGGGTTCCATTTGAGTGGACGAAAATGACACAGTGCTACCTTCACTAGCTTTCTTGCTGCCCATTTTGGGGGTGCCGTCAGTGTCACTTACGCAGACCATTTCCGTACTCGCAGCGTTCAGCTTGTCCCTTCATCGAGGCCGGCGCCCTAGCGGCGTCCTCTAAGAAGCTCGATATCCCTTGGACTTTGATAAATGAAGGGGCCTCGGCATTTTCCTAACGGTTCGTCGGAATCAAAGTAGTACCTAGCGGCAATATGAGGAGTAGTCACATTTCGTCCCGCTACTACTGTTCAATGTAAACAAAAAACAGTAGCAATAACAATACTACAGCTACCGAATGCACAGCAGCAGTAATAGCACCACCTACATCCAGCCTACCTGGCAGCCTTAGTCTCGACTGGGCGGCCGACAGCGGGCCTTCGATGTAGTCGCTAAAGTTACAAAGTTATAGTGGAACGATACACTCCATCTGAATCAGCAGCAGAAACAACACCATCATCAAGTAACAGTACCGGCCGTCTACTCTCCTTCGGCAACAAGCATGCATATATGTAGATCTCCATATGCTAGCATATATTTATTCCGCTGTAGCCGTCCCTACTAGATTTACTGCTGTCTTCATCACCATCATGAACCCGCTGTGCTGCGCGCCGTGCTTTCATGCACGTTTGAAACGATTGCAGAACGCGTCGAGGCGAGCGCGTGGAGAAGCTCAACAAAGTGGCCAACGAGTGCACATAGAACTAGAGATACAGAAAGGGGCCTAGGGAAGGGGAATCGGCTGGATTAGGCAAGCTGAGGGCTATCATTAGTATATGGCTATCGGCGGAAAGATATTCGTCGTCAGCTAAGGCGCCTCATCTTAAATTTAAGTATTTTCGATTGGTGGATAGTAGTGTATGTCCAGCTTGTGAGGTGGATGGGTTGTCTATGAATACGTCAGAATGCATCACACAATCTACATATATATTACATGTATATATATACGATAGACATATATACGATATACATATATGTGTGTGTATATGCCATTATAAGTTAACGGTAATACGTCTCCACGATGGGCCAATGCTAACGGGTTAGCTTGCAGACACGTTCTGGCAGTAGTTCGAATTCGGGAATAGGCAACCTTCGTCTCGTACTGAAAACCAACCATCTGAAAGCATGCTTATACCACAATAGTAGTGGACGTAAAATTTTTTTGTGTGCCCTATTAGATATTAAAACGAAAGGTCATTATGACTAAATTTTCTTTAGTAAACCTCCGTTTAGGTATTCAGCACCGAGGGGCATTATCTTACATTGGCGCATGCGGCTAAAAAGATAATACCTTACATTATATCACATGGTGTCCTTGCGCTTGAAATGACAGACAAATGTTGCACCTATTGCGTACGCAAATTGTTGATTACTTTGTGACTGATAGTAATATATCCATAGGTCCAATATACCTAGTTAGGCGGTAGCGTATTAGAGCAATGAACTGGGGGGGTTTGGAGCAATACTTGGCCCCACCGCTGGACGCGCAAGTAAGACAATTAGCGTGTGCGTAGAACTACGAGAACCGGGATTGATCTGATTCCATGTCTTGGGCACTTCTACCTAATCTAGAAGCTAGAAACCAGCGGTAACCGAACGATTACGGATAGCATTACATTGATAACAGCATGTTGCATACAAATGTGATTCCGATGATCCTCGCCAGTTTGATGGGTTGTGTAGATAAAAGTTACATTAGCAAAGTGGGTTTTTCAGTATAGCCTTGGGTTTATTACTGTCATATGGTATGCAGAAGACATGATGGAAGGCGTTGATGGCACGACAAAATTTTGGTGCATCGCGTTGTGCCAATTTGGCCATTTTTACCTCTAGTATCTACAGGTACAATATACGTTCTTGCTTTAACAGTAAATGTATCTTTTATAAATATCGTGTATACACTTCTCTAACGTCTTAGCGTTTCATGTGCGGTAGCTTCGCATCGACATACTCGTTAGCAAAGAAAAATCACACAGAGTATCAGTCAGTGCTTTTCCGCAAAACATGGCCAACTTCGACAAAATCAACGAAAAACTTAAAAATCCTAATTAATAAATGGACTGATAAACACGCCGCTCATGTGGCTGGTGTGGTCAAGACTGGATTGAATAATGTACGAACAACACATAGAATATACACAGATCTGGTTCCTAAGTGGATTTAATGACGATCCTCATTGCGCTGTACCATTTGCTATAAGGTCTATTACGATCTGTAAAAGATATTGGATTCAAACTAAAATCCTCGATGTGGTTTACATATCCTATAATAACCTTGTATAGTAGTAAGCATAGGATTTCGTATTCTACGTACAAGTTAGCTGGCTGAGCCAGCTAACTTGTACGTAGAATGGCTATAGAATCAAAATGGCTAGTTCCTATTTTAGAATTTAGATCACTTTAGAGCAGCATCTTAGTGGATAAATGTCTTATCACGACGCCATTACGAGACGCTATCAACAAATGTTGGACTACTATTCTTGTCTAGCATTGTTTCGTACGACTGCCCACAGCAGCGTAGAACGACTCATGTCTTAATGCCAGATTTCGAACCTAGACCGTATTTCTTCTATTCTTGATAATCTAAAAAGGCAAACACGTTGCCATCACGGAGACGCGATACTAACAACTAGTGGTATTAATTAATAACATAGCTTCATCAAAAGTGGGTCTTCCGTAAGTTTTTGCTTCAAAAAATTGTGACAACAAGGATACTACATGGTGACGCGAGCTCTGACGCAGCTGCGCGAATACGTTTGGGTTCGGCGTTAACGAATTCTATTAACGCGTGGTCCCGCTCAACAAATGATGTCGGTGTTAGCAGCAGCGTTGCTAGGGAACGATGTTAATCTTGTCCGAGACACATGCATCTCTTTTAGGTGTTATCAACATTGAAAGCAACGCTGATATCTCGCCGTGCCTCTATTAAGCGCACAGTTCTCTAGGGAACTATGCACCCGGGAAAGTTTACGTTAGGTTACAGCCCTCGGTTTCACTGTTACTGCCAAGACCAACACTACAAGAACTATGGTCTGCTGCCAACGTTCACAAAGCGCACTCCGGTGGACGGATGGGAGGGCCTAGAAGAAATTTTGTAGGTTCTTTTCGTACCATTTGGACTCCTCGTCTAGCCATACCCCTGCAGCCAAGCAGAAGCAGCGGACAGAATGGACTGCGCTCGCAGATGGAGACACTGCACGGTGTGCACCTTCTTCGAACGGGTTTCGTTCGCGCATTTCTATTTCCCACACGTATCTACTATTTGCCCCTTCCTCCACCCCTTCCTTTTCGAAAGATTTTGCCCCAAAATATTGCCCCCGTCCATTCACCCGCACGCCATAGCGCAGCCCCGTGCGCTGCGCCAAACACGCGTGTAACTCAAGTCATAGAGTACGCGCGCAAAGGGTTGGGGCGCAAAAACGCAGAAGTACAGAGTTCCCATTCTTCTTCTACTGCTCTAGCTAGCAATAGATAGCCTTGATGTTTGTGTATGTTCGCTGTCTAGATTTGCTACAAAGTCGTGAGGAAAGGAAAATTGTAGCAGAGACCGAAGAAAAAAGAAGTTCGTGCAAGCCCAGCGCGACCCGCATCTCTACTCTGTTTTCTCCTCGCCGCTAGCTGCGTTGCCGCTGTTCCTTATGATGCTCTGCTGCTTTCAATGCTTTCCATAGCACGCGCCGAACAAACCCTACTAATCCAGCCGAGTTAAAGGCTAAAGGCAGGGCGATACGACGGAGAAAGCGCAATGCGCGTTAGACCGAGCACTCTAACATTGTTTACTATACTGCTCATCCTTTTGCCCTCGTTCTCTGCCCTCTACTGCACTTTTAGCTCTCACCAATGCTGCCCCAGCAATTTACGAGTTTTCTACAGAGACGACATCAACGACAGATACCTTTGGCTGGAGTGGGGTGAAATGGAAGACAGGCTTAGCCGGCAATAAGAATTTCAGAAGTAGCGTCCGCCACTGCTAAAAGGTTACCTATGTCAGTAAATAGACATCCAAGGAGCCCAGATTCGCATACCTTCCTTTCATAGATCGACGAAGTCTGAATTCATTCTTATTAAGGCAATGCCAGTCATACAGAAACTTCTCCTACCGGAGAAGCTATTTCTGTCTGTTTCGATCCGCAGGGAGCTCGAATAGGAGTAAAGGATAGAATGCACTCTCAAAGCGCTAAGCAAATCCAGCACACAGTTACATATCGTCATTTCAGTCGTGTTGTTATTGCTTGTTGTTGCCGCGACAGTTGCATCATTATCGTCAGCGCTGCTGTATCTTGTTGTTAGACGGATGAAAATGTCGGGGCGGGGGCAGGAGGAGGGGTAGATGGGGTAACTAGCTTTCCTTTTTTCGTTTTCCCCTGATTTTAAGTCTAATTAGCGATAAATGCATTTGCGACGCGACGCCCCCTCTCCTGCATACCTACGAATCGTATATTTGTATTCGCTTAGGCGCCGCGCGGTGTCGTGCGTATTGCCAGCATGTGACGAGCCCTATTCACTCACTACCCCCCTCCCCCCTCCGCCCGCCCCTGGTAAACGAAAGAAGGCAAATAGTAAGATACATTCAGCGGGGCAGAGTGGTAAGTGTGCGGATTTATTTCTTATTTCTTTGTGCTCCATCTCGTCGACTGTTAGTCCTCCTCACACATATGCCTCTCCTGTTTCGTGAGATAACATTGCTGCTAACGAAAATGACGAATAACGAGCGGGAAAACGGCAGAGCCCACGGAGAACTAGGGTCAGTGCTACGACAGCAGTGATCACTACTGTTGAAGGGAGCAGAAAGAATGGATGCCCTGACTAATTTGCCCCCGAGTTCCGCGCCGATTGTGACATTAGTATAGATGGAAATAAAAACAGGACAGAACCTGGTATAAACTAAAAGGTGACAGCCGCGAAAGTTTGAAAGAAAGGTTAGTAGCTGGGTTGGTGGACGACTAGATATTGCCTAACGCCGATGTTGCGAGCAGGAGATGTTGTTGATGAGAGAAGAAAGAAGTCCCGCTATCCAGAACGTCCGCGAGCTCCTGTAAGCTTAAAAGGAATTCTATAGATTAAAGTATCAGCACGCGGATTATTTCTTTTAGAGTAGCAGGTACTCAGGCTAATTGTTTTCCCTCGTGTAGAAATAAAAATGGACACACGTTCAAAAATTCGATAAGAGAGGGTAACGGCCTCAAATGACTTTTCTTCACTTGACTACCTGACCTGAGAAGATGGACTGAACCTTCGTTCGCCATCTTATTTTACTATAATTAACAGAAGTACAATAGAAAGGCCGCAAAACGGCGGACCTTCTCACTATTCGAAGGCCGAGTAGAATGCAAATGTGTCTTGCTTCTTCCGACGCCATCACCACGCACCTGTCACCAGTGTTATCTGTACCGACGATACAGCCAGAATGAGCGCTGGAGCTAACAAAGGTCACTGACGGCCTCGAAAGGCTCTTGCGTGCCCTTAGTTTCGAAAAGGCGCAACCGCGTACGAAATGAACTTCAATGCACTCGAGAAGGCTAACAATTATAGTTGTATAACTCGACGATATAGCAGATTTGTGTTGAGACAAAATAGTCTCGCTGGTTCTATCGTGAGCACTGTGCGTGCTCCCGTAAACCACCGCGTCGCTCGTCTGGTGACTATATGCAGGTGATCACCGGAAAGCGACATCTCTCCGAAAATCTCTTCCGACAGAAGCTTCTTGTGGCAGCGATCCAGGAATAGGTTCGCACTACATACCGAACACGTTCAGGTGTGGAGTGAGTCGTGTAGTGCCATAAGGATTATTGCTAGTCATCAGTATGAGTTCAAGCGCTTCTCGAGGGCCAAAGGTTACGTCAAACGTGCGGCGTAGGCCATGAAAAGGCACATCTGGATAGTGGGTCTGTGAGTGCGCTCATCGAAGGTAACTGATCGCAGATGGTGGCCTTTAGAAAAAAGAATGTTCGACCCATACTGCAGAGCTGCTCTACCTTTACGAGTATATATGCACTGGTAAGTGTTTGTTTTCAGACAAATGAAGTTCGAAGCTGATTATACGTGACGGTGGACCACTAGGAAATATTGATCAATGGCACTAAAAGGCTGTAGATGACTTCATGATCGAGGAACTAGCTCGATGATATAGATGCATTGGCTTTCCATTTATCTAGGACATTCCATGCCTGCCTCCAATCTACCTAAATATAGTACGCTTAAATAGTATAAAACAGAGATAAGTACTCAGGGCAAATTCATCATTTCTAAATCTAATTCGTACGGACAGCTGCGAACTCATTTAGAAGACTCCACATCTGAAGATTGCCATTTAAATTACCTAAAGAAGGCCGTTTCCACCAGTGGTTTGATTGTCTGGCGAGATAGAAGCGGCTAGATGTGGACAGTTGATTTACTCTTGTACTCGAACGTTCGCTGCAATCGTAATTAAATGCACCTAACGCGCGCACATGTGGTTACTTTTAGACCAGATAGAAGTCCTGTGCAAGAAGCAGGACAAAGCTGTGAAAGGCTTAACAGAGGCGATGTACAGTGAAAAGCCGGCATTCTTTGGTGATCCAAGATGGACTGTTTCGCAAGGACTTTTCCCTCCACAGGACAGAATTTTCTGAGAGAGCAGTCCTTTTCGATAAGGTTATTTTTAGCACGCCTGAACAGTCTCTCTACTTGCAGCAGTTGCTGCTTCTGTGAGCTTTGTTGCGACAATGAAGAATCTGCGTTGGTGCTCCTCGTCCAGTACGAGTTCCGTTCGATTGCTTGACGTCTCTCCTGTGCCCATCTAGGCATCTCCACTCACTTTTCATTTAGTCCCTTTCCTATCCTGCTATGTGCCAATGCCGTCGAGGGGCGAATCGTTGTGTTTATATTGTGTTCCCTCTGTATTTCTCGGCCTGTCTGCGTGACTGCGGGGGAGGTACATCACTTGTTCGCTTATCCTTTACTGGACAGCAAAGTCATTAATAGTTAACCCTTACGGTTAGACCGGTCGAAATGTTATTGCTATAGCAGAGGCTTTCCCTGGCGGCAATTGTAATGCTGCATTCCATAAGTTTGCTGCTACATTTAGCACGCTCATTGGGCTTCGCTCCCTTTTGGGCCAGTCTCCTCTCCTGACCTTAGTTAGCTCGCCGCGCACGAAAGTCGAATAAGACACGAACTCCAGTGGGCGGCGGGCATCCGACAGAGAGATGCCATCACAGAACTTTATCTAGAACTTGCGACAAGGAAGTTTAGCGAGAGAAGGAGCTTTCATGCAATTGTCGACGAGATGTCCGCACAATTATTTCGCACCGCCCAGATCGAGCCATCAGACAAGTTCAGAAATATATACGTAGCTTTAGCAACACAATGTTAAAGGTTAAAGCGTAACAAGTTTACACAACAGAACTTAACCATATGATGATGTGCCGACATCCCACTACAATGAATACTCGTATATAGGTGTAAAGATTCATCCAATATTTTTCTTGAACTTTCTCAGTGCGGATAGCGTCAGATCAGAGGAACACTGCCCACCGCTTTGTTCCTCCGAGAGCCAGCGTATTCAGTTGCACAGGCAAAGACTTTTACCTATTATATTCGAAGCTTGTTTATATGAACGAATTACCATGCATCACACATTAATTATATGATCAAAAAGGTTCACAAACCTACGAACATCCTAAACATATCGGATCAATACTATTGTGTTTTACGAAAAACTCGCCCGAGTATGTCATCAGACAAGTTCGAAATCAGTTATTAGAAGAGAAACGTGCCGGCCAAACCAAATAATTCAGGAGATTAGGCCATAACTAAAAAATCAGAACCTTCGGGATAAACCTGAACGCATGAAGAGTCTGCGAAGTGAGGCTTAATTGAGTTAAGATTTAACACTCGCACCTTAAGAGGACAGCACTTCCGACAAATAACCCATCAATACATCCAGTTTGAGTTTTGCCTAACTCAAAGCATAAATAAGACAACGTTCTTTTAAAATAGCTACTTCCACTTTACAATAAACCTCATTAGCTCCTCTAAGACAAGCTGGCGATGAAAGTTGCAGATAGAAGCGGCTCTGATGATGATGTTCATGATGGAGATAGCAGACCCATCAAATCATAGCCTACGCAGAGCTGCGGTGGCACTTTTATTGACTGCATGGCCTGTCGCCAGTTTTATGCTGTCTTCAGTGTAACCATTTGAATAGGCGATAGCGTGAGGTGCTTGTTGGTCCTTGGAAGGGGTTGCATCGGTAATGGGGCTTGCTTATGTGGGAGCACTGGTGTTCCATGAAGCGTGGCGTCTTCGGCCCGTCGCGCCTCTGCTAAGGGCCCACCAAGCGAAAAGCCAACAGTAGTGTTTGCTGCTGGGATCTAAGCGAACCCAGATCCTTTTTAAGGGCTCCCGTCCAGAGGAAGGGAGTGGGGAAGCAGCGGATCTACGCAGGAGTCTGGTTACATTCAACTAGCAATGTGTATATGTACGTCTGCTCCTTTGTCTGTCTGACCGTGCGTTGGCTTCCCTCGGAACTGAACGCAGCGGTCCACATATTCAGGAGATTCGCTAGCCTCCACACGTGCTCTAATCACTAAACCGTGAACCAAAAATAGTTACTGTCCACCGTAGACATTACGCGGGTTCAATGTGTCGCCTGTGTGTAATCTCAGTAGTCAACGCACGGATTTGCGGGTACCACACTTGCTTCTAGACAGTCAGTACATGATGGTCTGCAGTCGCCACCGTCCAAGAGACACAGAGACCAGCCAGGACGCACTTGCTCGAATAACCAGGCCAAGATGATGGTCCCACTGGTGGCAATGCAAAAGCCGACTTTTGCCAGCTTAGACCTCAACCGTAGTGAGGTTAGCGGAACAGCAGCAGTTGTGAGTTGAACTAACGGGTGACTTGGCAGAGGTAGAAGTGTGTCTAAGTAAGGCGGTTTCAAAGGGCAAAGTATCCGTGGGTCGAAACGCGAGAGGGCGCCGATTGAGCCTGGGTCGAGGCGGGGGCGAGCCGCGGTGACTAAATGAAATTTAGTTCCGCCACAGCGAATTCGTAATTGCTGTTGGCCCCAGCCAACCAGCTAGCTACTGCTACTAGGCGAAACATTACCTCCACGCCCTACGGGGCGCACGAAAAGGGTTTGAGGCTAAAGGAAATCTACGAGGCGCAGAAACGCGAGAAGATACGATCGCCTAGCGTGAATCGGTGCTCAATGTTGACTGAGAGCTAAGACGAAGGTTAAACCTTGATTTGTTCACAGAAATGTGCATGGCGCCTGATGCCTGACGTTTAAGTGCGCTGCAAGTTCGTTCAGCTGAAGGAGATGGTAAAAAGGACGCAAACAGAGATTTTTGGAGGAAAAATCGGGTCTTATAAAAATAGAAGCTACTGGTTCACGTTAACTGCCACCATCGGTGTGGCCAAAACACGGCGTGGTTGTATTCGATGCCTTACAAAGTGTGCTGGTGCTCAACGGAGGCAGAGCCACTTTTAAGGAAACGTTTTCAATGGGTTATTGATTCTATTATATCTACAAATATACCCGAGAGCACACAGAAGCGCGAACAAACGGGGCGTAAGTTTCAGCCATCACAAAGCCCCTGCCGCAACTGTTGTTTTGTATCTTTTCTTTTAGACGCAACTGTACATCGCTATGAATTTGATGACAATTAAGATTTAAATTGGTTTATTAACAAACTACTGATTACTAAGGTTATACCATTGGTTAGTAATGCGACGTTGGCCAATGTAATGCATTATAAATAAGAAGGTCCTTTTAGGGTTCCGTATCGAAGTTGAGGATTTCGATGGTGTACGCGTCTTCTTCGGTTGGATCCCTGGAATCATCCATCTGACTCAAAAACACTTGGGCATTGTAATTCCGTTGTAAATATCAGATCCTTTGACCTTCACGGCTAAAAGGGCAACTAGGCTCTCATCATATAACTGATTCGCTAACACGAGCATTCATTCAACTGCCAGTGTCCGATAATTATTACTGAACCATCGCAGCAATCCTGTTATGATTACATGGGCATAATGATAGCATGTTATGCATGTGTCCGCTGTGGGAGAGAAACAATGCAAATTCAACTTTAATGGGCCGCTAAAGTACCTATTGGTGAAACTGGCTCGTCTTCTGTTTTGTGCGGGATTCTATTCTAATGAGTGGCCAGTTGTTTTTGAGAGTTTAAGGGTTAACGGCCCAGATGTTGCGCTACTTTGGTAATCTTTCTTAAACAAAAAAAAGTATCTTAGCCTTTGCTTTAAAGGTTGAAGCTGTGGCGCTTTTAACACCTATGAAATTTCTTTGATAATCGTCTGTATGAAGGGCAGAACTTCTGCTAGACTTAGTTTTGTGTCAGAATACGACGGCAAACTATCGGCCATGTAGCTGGCACCTGAAATACGCATAAAACGCCAATCTTTTTATCTTCCTTTCCATTATTAATGAAACCGTCTTCTTCAAAACAAGTTAGTCTAAACCTCACTATTTCTAGATATATTTTATTCATATTGTAACACATTTAGATAAGTATTCACTCATTATAACTGCTACAGTCGTTTAGCATGGCTATCCTTAATTTTTCTTTTTTACTTGAGTTTGGATACCCACTTCAGTTGAATGTATTTCATAGGCAAGGGTCGGGAGACATACAATTTTTTCTGGGCACGGCCTGAACCCAGATTGTAAGCGTTCGTTCATGATCAAAGCGGTTATACGGCTAACGGCTACGGAAAGATTTAATAGGGAATGGTGAGGAGTTATCCAGGAACACTAGCTGGTGACCTGGGTTGTCCTGTCGCTAATTCATCTGTCGAATCCGAAGGTTAAATAACACTATCGACGAAGGGCGGCCCACGTCCGTCCTCCGAGTGGAGGCTAGTAAGCGTGGTTCTGGTGTTACTCGTGGCGGTGATCGAAGCGTCGCACACGTTACAGCAGTGGTCGCAGCAAGTATGGCCAAAGCTTTGAATCCGATCGTACTTAATCCTGACGCCCACCATCTTCTAGCCTCAATAGAGGGAGTTTCTATCTGGGAGAGAAGTTTGTTCGGTCGCTCGACGACTTACATTGACATACACACACACTCACATAGAGACGGACTTATGTGAACAGACAGAATGCTAGTTCGTTCGTAATGCAACAGAGAAAGTCTGCTGAGCTCCAGGGCAGCTCAAATCTAGGAACATAACGAGCTACGCTGCACCAACCTAACGCTGTAGTGGAACATTATTAATTCGAGATCATCAGCATTCAGGGGCCAAAGAGAGCAAGATAGAGCGGGCAGAACATACGAAGAGTCACTGTTGTCAGCTGTTGTTATACAGGGGTATGCGGCCATCGGCAGGTAGGGCAAATCTCATAGGGTGTCTGGCCACAGCCCGGGGCGTAACTTTCCTAGAGCTCGAAGAGGAGGGCTTCCTGAAAAGGTCTTTACGAATACAAGTTCTAGTTGGCCGTTTATAAAGGTAAACTAGATAAGGTCATAGACTTTTGGGTGTTGCCCGGCAGAAAGCAAGTAACCACTGCAGGCTTACCGATTAGACATCGTATGGACCAGGTAGGTTTGACGAAACGTGGTTAGAAGTTGACGTTTCAGTTGAAAGGTTGGGCCACACAGGCGATTCAGGCAATGATATTGGTCTGGTGTTTGGCACAAAGTTCCAGCCGTAGGCTATCGAGTTGATAGAGTATGATCATAACATAACGGATATGTAGTATTTAAAATGCTAGTCATAAGTATATGGATTTGGTGTGCAACAGATTAAGCCTTTGTTGCTAGGCAGATAGACGAACTCCATACTTTAGTCGAAGTGTCGATAACCTGTTGCCCAAAGTATGGATGGCAATAACGGAACTACTTCAGCAGCAATTTGAGGACGGTAAAGGTGACTGTAAGGCAGATTGGTTGAAATATAGTAAATTACGCAGCAGAACTTTTTTTTTTTGCAATAACTATAACCACCTAACTGATTCAATATCGATAGCTTAAATCAAGATCGAAGAATAAAGCTCTTAGCATATTGATATCCAGAAGCTCATCGAGGCCTTGTAGTTTCAATTTTCTTTATCTCCAATTCAACAGCGAGAAACTGCTCACCCAGTTCAAATCATAGATTATCATTTACGCCTGCTGAAAGGTAAGTAATAGCGTGAGTCGTTCATATGAAGAAGGCAATGTCAATTGTGTCTTTCCAAAGGCAGTAGAACGGCTTAAAATGACCACAGCTTATCGAGTTCGCCTGCGCAGAAAAGGCGCGCTGAGTTCCCCAAGGAACTCAAACAATCGTTAGCATCCGTCACTCGAAGCAACTTATTCCAAACCTGTCTTCTAGAGGGCTGAAACAATTCAAGTTATCGAGTACCTCGCGTACCGGGGAAACCTGCTGTTTCGACATGTCAACGCTTCCAACGCTTCGTCTATTATCGCGGTTGACTTTAATATCTCTCCTGCCTTCATAAAGTTAGAAGTTGATTTTCATTCGATGCGGCTTATGTGCGTATGTATGTATGTATGTATGCCTGTTTAAGAGTGCAGTGCTTCTTAAGTCAGCCGAAGAAAGGACAGGATGGAAGGTTGTGGAGGTTAGTGCAACTGCCACCATTTGCACTACACCCCCAGAACGCCCTCGCCCATTTTAACGACAAGCGATCCCTTGGGAAAACGATTACTCCTTGTGGTGAGCTCAGAGGTAAGTCCTACTTCAAAGGAAGAGTTTATCGTCACCGGTAGTAAGCTTCGATGTGACAGGTTGTTCGCTTCCGCTCTGTGTCCGACAGAAAAGGCTAAAGCCATTACCAAAGATGACGGGCGCTTGACATCAGCGGGATGTCGCTCAAGTCTACCTGATTCTCAGAAAGCGACCTTTTTGGGTTGAGAGACATGTCAGGGCCCTGAGCTTTGCGCAAAAATACCCCATCTGCGTGCACTCTTCAGCGATCACCTTATTCTCAGTTCTTGACTGTGGCTTACGACAATTCACCGAGGTGTCGCAGAACGTTATGCGTCGGCTGTCAAAAGAAACCAGTTGGTGAGGACTATTCAAATAGAATAACACACTGTGTCTACGTGGAAATAGTGCCATGGAGTGCTATTTTGACATGGGGAGGTTTGCGCAATCGTTGAGCTCAGTAGACAGTCAGGTACGCTGTAGAAAGTCTTTGAGACTAGGTTAGTTACCTGGCCAAACTAGTCGACTCTGAGAGACGGTATCAGAGCCGTCTTTTTGTTAACTTTTGTACGCAGAGGGAGATGCCTTTTCGTCTAAGGAGCATTTCTAATTCTCAATTTAGTTGAAATATAGAAATACGGGCTACAACCGTTACACCCAAAGCTTTTTCATTGATAGTCCACTTCAAAGGGTTCGAACCACTGTTGGCTGTCCACAGACAGATGAAGTTGCATTTCATGGTATCGAGCACGATAATATCCATAAAACCGCTATCCTCTTTGTAATTTTCTCTGAGGCATGAGACCGTTTTAAATGCTTGTAGCTGCCAAGTATTTGGAAATTAATTTTTAGGCAAACCTAATTATTTTATTTGGGCAAGCGAAAAAACATCAGAACGAAAGAGGTAGTGATTTTTGTTCCGAGTAAATTACGCAGACATGATAAGGACATCACTAAATGTTATGCAGCTATACTGTATGTTTCCCAGCATCCTATGTCGTCGACATTTTCCTTTTAATAAGAAAAAATATCAATTGAAAATATTCAAACTTTTACTGAGAACTAAGCTTCTTAGATAAAAGACAAATGCTTTTCGAAATAAAGGTAACCAAATCAGAAAATTCCACTGACCTTCATGTTAATCTTATTAAAGCCTGCCTTACTTAGTAATGGCAAACACTACATAAAAAACGGTAATATATATAACGGACAATATATGAATAAATGATGCTGCAGTGTTCTGTAGGAGATCCTCTATATGAGTCCGTTAAGAAATGGCAGCCTGTATTGTCATCATAATAACATTGCATTTTCTTTTCGCTTGAGACATAATACAAAATAAGACATGCATGTTTCTTGCGAGTACTAAGATACCCTATTTATGTACCCACTTATGTCGCAGCCTCCCGCCAAAGACTGACCACTAGGGTAAGGGATAGTGTTTTAGCAGCGCCATCGTCCAAGGCACGCAGGCGATCGCAAAGAGAAATAAAACCGACCAAGAATGGGTAGGGCTCGTTCGGACCACTTCGATAAGGCCTACAGATCGGCTAAACGGGATGAAGGCCGCAAGCAGCTCGGTGCAAGTGTGGACTCTCCTCCCTTCCAATAATCTCTTGGAGTCGGCGCCGCGGACATCCGAAGTTTGCCGGGTCTAAGAACCTCCCCGGCCTGTAAGAGCCTTGAAAATGCTCCTATTGGTCAGATTGGCCGGCCAGATCTGTAGCTCCAGCTCGATGCCTTGTTAGGGTAATGTGGCGTGTTATTGTTGGTTGGATTATGTCGTCGATGTGTTAGACCATGAGGACACAAGGGGATCTTACGGACATCGATTTCTGACATCTTGTCAATACAGTCGATAGCAGGTAGGTAAGACAGGGCGGCAACTAGGGCTGGCGCGTGCCAGCTATCAAGGTACGATTGAGATAATGGGGTGTTCTGTATCAAAAAGAGATATGCTTATTCAATGGACATTTGTTGCCCTTCTAGAACAAGAGCGAGTGAGAACAGAACTTTTAGAGATCAAGCCATCTTTGCTAAGCTCGGGGGTGCACCTGCGAGAAAATCCTGTTCTGTTGATGCAGTAAAATGAAATGATGTGGGCTAGATGAACGCGTGCACGCATAAAATAGTATACACGTAACATAAAAAAGATGCAAAGGGTTTGGATTCTCCGATGCCTTGAAGCTGTCGATTTTTCTGCTACAGTTTTCTTTATAATTTTGCGCTAGTACCAGAGTCGACAGTTGTCGAAGCAGCTTAGAAAAATTAGTTATTAAACAAGTGCAATATGTCTATACTTAATTACAACAAACGGTGTAAGTTTAATACAATAGTAAAAATCATAATAAAGCCTCACGCCACATGCGAAACTACAATTTTTATAAAACAAATTTATATATATATTTTTATATAAAAAAAAAAAAAAAAAAAAACAACATGATATAAGCGAATATAGAAATATTTGAGTAATTTTTATGGTCAGTACGTCTTGCCATGTCTCGAGTCGAATTTCGAATTAAATCCCGTTCAATTTTTATCTGCCAGACCTGAAAGTTAGCAATAACTAAAGAAGCGCAATCGTCAATAGTTGTTTACCTGAACTATCATAACATTGTCTGAGCTCAGTTGGATGACGTACCGGCGAACTCGAGTATTTGAAATTACCGCGTCCCCAGCACTCCTTTTGCATATGCCACCCGACGCAGCCTAATACGTGCGCGTCTATCGATATACTTACATCTAAGCTACGTTACCGATAGGAAATAGATGTATCAGTCATAAATTCTCGAAAGGTTTTCTTGGTTTATCCTTATCCAAGCCTTTTCGTTTAGAATCTTCCCTTTACCTAGGGATTTCTTGCACAGTACCGGTTACCAAAAGAAACTACCAAAAGGCTGTGATTTGATATCCTCGAGTCCTGTTTGTCAGTAGCTGCTTCTACTTCAACAACAGCCTCGTAAGGATAGTCTCGATCGAGGCTTTTCAGGGGTCCGACTCGAGATGCCGTTGAAAAAGGATTCGCCGAATGAGACGGGCGGTCTCAACTAACCAGACACGATCTGAAGGCCGATCCACCCAGCAAGAAAAACCGCCGAGAGAGGATTATAAATGAATCCTGTTGTTTCTCGCGGGTGCTGAATCGAGCTGGGTGCTGCTGGCCACTGTCGAGCATCATAGTCCTCCACCGTTGTCGTCGACTTGTTTCTTAACAATAGATAGCTAGATCGTCCAGCCTCCGACGCTTTCGGGAGAGAGGGCGCTCTTGAGCTTCTTCTCGAAGCTGGGTTCGAAGAGGTTCGAGGGTATGGAAATGGGTCTACGCCAATCTCCCCTTAGTGAAGGAAGTAAGCTTGGACACGATGCCAAAGCGTGGAGCGAACGAAAGCCTAGTTAAGAAGTTTATGCATTTTTTACCAGAGTTAGTGCGACTCTTTGCTCGTTCCTGCTTGCCGGCGGGATGATGGCTTTACTGGCGGAGCTGTTACGACCGTTGTCGTAGCTTCTGCTACGAGATGACGCCGTGGCCGTCCACAGCCGTCGAAGTGAAAGACGCACTTAACTTGACATGCCTTGTCGAAAGAAGGCAGCAGAAAAGAAAAAGAAAAAAAGAGAGAGAAACTCGCTGCCTATCAAGCAGCCGGCAACCAGGCAATCGGGTGGACCGACATTGAAGAAGACCGCTTATTCTTAGCGGTTCGCCATCGACAAGTCCGTATGGAGTCCCGCGGAGTAACCCGACGTACTTCGTTGTTCGCTATTGCGCGGTCCATGTTACATAAACAGTGTGCAGGGCCAAACGAGGAACACAGAGACTGAGCGCGCGCTAGCAGCTCTTTGTGTGTCTCTTGGACTTAACGAGGGCTTACTTCGGATTAACGCAGTGGCGGCTTTTTCATCATCAGCGGGCGAGCGGCTGGCAAACTATCGGAACGACAACGTCGATAAGAAGAGGACACGCTAAGCGATCGTAACTGTTATGTTCTGCGTACATAGAACCCTATGGGACACGGCAGGAGCCAGGAACAGTTCAATCAAAAGCATGAAACCTTGTTCACCAATATGATACTGCATTTATGTTATTTCTGCATTCATACTTATGCTAGCTATAGCTTAGTTAACTATTGTCAGTTGCAAGTAGTGGCCTTTTTGACAGTGCAGTACCAGCGTATTTGCGTACTTAAACTTTAAAGATCGTTACGTGAGGTGCTTTAGGTTTGAAATCGGTCGTAGACAATCGGTTTGTTGCGTGAGGAGAGGGCCAGTCTTTTAAGGAAATCCTTCACCAACACAATAGCGGAAAGATTCATCTTTGCGTTGCGACTTGTTTTTATACGTATTGAGTAGTGTATCCTGATGAAAACGATGCAAATATTGCATAAGCGCCGGTGAACGGGCAATGTCCGTGTTCGATCAAATAGGTAGTTTCATACGACTTTCCGTTTATATTCTAGTAATTTATGAAGAATCCTAAAGATTAAAAGCTTAAACATTTCGGGTGTTATTTTTTTGTTCAATAACGTATCCCTTAATGAGCCGAAGAAACTAACTCGCGTTAATTAACGCACTAAAGTTCTATACACCCTCAATGATAGAATTAATTAGGAAATTAATTCAACTGAAAATTATTGCTCGTTCGATCAAATATACGGGCACAAATAGTTCGCGACTGAGCGCCTATGTAATGTTGTTTGTTAGTTCTTTTCAACAAAAAACGCAGCCGAACTACGACCCCTATATTTTTTATTAAAAAAAAAAAATATGTATCTATTTATTACATTTCATACGACTGTAATAAGATAAAGACGTAGTTCGGGCATGGTTTCTTGTTCTTAAAGTGACCTCCGGTCAGCATCATGGGTGGGGGCCTTCTTCTATCGTGTTGATTCGACTACAACACCATAACTCAGCAAACCTAGTTACGCCGCTCTAGTCCTACAGATAAGCAGCACATCGTATTCTCAGTGGGTCTCCGCCCAACTAAGAACGTGCAGCCGTTGTCTGTTGTGCCTTGCGTTAACTCGTCGGTCGGTATACCCCCATCAAGTCGTCTTGTCCGACTTCTTCTTCACTGCGGATGGCCTGCGGTAGCGATGGTCTGTGTCCTGTACCCATTCCACAAAAACTCAGTCTTACCTTCTGATCTGCTAACCATGGCAGAGTCAAGCGGCATCCTGCTTTTTCTCATTTTGGTAATTGCTGGCCCCTATTCAACTCCCCTTAGATTTATCCACCCCAGACCTCTTCAGGTTCACTGATCTTCTCGCTGCTGTCATAGGCTTCTGCTGCACGGTTGCCGGCACTGCCACCGCTGCCGTTGCCAGCGCATCCCATCTTACAGTTGTTTCTCGAGTTAGCGGTGAGTGGATACCCCTGGCCAGAGGCGCTCCTTCTCGACTTTTGCTCCACCTTCATCTCCAATGATCCCCTCACCTTCTCGTGATCTTCCTGGCCAGTGTCTTCTGTACTTGAGCCATAGAAACTAATAGCTAACAGTACCGGTAGCATTGGGTAAGCGAGGCCCTGTCCAGCCACTCTCGGCAAGCAAAACCCCTAAAACTGGGATGACTACCCCTGCTAGTTGGTACTTGCTCACGAGGTAGAGCGTCACCCCCATATTCCCTTGACTTTCTATCTGTCTACTTCTATTCGTTCTTTGCTAGTTAGCAACGAGACGATAACCGACGAACACCGAAAGGGCCATCTACGATCGATTCAAAGGTACAACAACGAAAACCTGATCATCCGCATAGCCACAGCCCTACAGTGTCAGCGCCTCCCCCTAGAGTCGATCCAGCGTCGTAGCGATCTCTGGCAAGATGACTGCAGATCCCGAGATGGGTACAGCATTTAGTCCCTAACTGATAACCACTAGGACGGACAACAATAAACCAAGAGGCAGAACAGAACACAACGGAGCCCAACCCCTCCCCCAGAGAAGGACGCAAGAACTCGTACCCCTTTCAATACCCCCCCCCCCCCCCCGTGGGTGTTCTTCAACCCCAAAGTCATCCGGCCACTCAGCACAACCATGAGCAGACCACCATCATCGTACGGGACGATATACCAAGTCTTTGCGTTGTTACCACATGAGCAGCAGAACTGCTGGCGTCTGCACTGCAAAAAATGTTTGCCTTAGAGATACTGAACGAGTGAAAGAGAACTCATTGAGTGCTACGGGTGATCCCTGCCACAGAAAAGCTATATGAAAAGGACGCTCAGCGGAAACGAGACAAGGATACAACAAGGAATATCTGAGAAGGAAAGCGAGGCGAAAGGAGAACGCTCAGTATGACGTTCCCTTTACTAGCTTTATACGCAGTTGCTCGTGCTAGGCTAATAAGCAAAGATAAACGAAATAGCACAACGAGATGCGGACGTTCGCTCGTCAACGAGAAGACAGCGAACAGAACATCACAATCGGTGATCGATGGCCCGTTTGACTTTGTTTATAGCGGTTTTATGTTGAAGCATTCATAGGGGGCAACTGTGTTATTCAATAAGTACCAACAGCTAAACAAAAAGATTGCTTCTTATGACTTAGCTATAGGGGTATTAGTTCGACTGGCGTTCGGTATACGCAAGGAGAACGTTAAATCTTCATTTGCGAAGACAATAGGTAACTGAAATTAAATATAGCTGTGTAGATTAGTATAGGGTATAATACCCACTTTCTAGTATACAATATATGTATAATCGTAATTTTCTGGTTTGCGATATAGCTTTCAGTTTCTAAAATGTCTACATGCACTGCACTATTTGTTGAAAATTTGTAAACACAGTCCGTAAATCGGTTTAAGTCTTCAATAAGTTCTTGTCATGTAGCAAATAATCTCTATGCTACAAAATGCTACAGACTGAGTAGACTCGTAACAAACATGGTTTTATTGAATCACTAAAACATAAATCAAAAGTCGGTTTATTAGTGCTAAAATTATGCCAGTATGCCTCACACAAGCCTCATCTATCTCAGTATCAAACTATAGCTACGCTTAATTCTATGCGCGTTCATGTTAGAATGGCCCTGTACTTTGTATCTTTACTCCTGCCTATTATGCATTTCAACGTATATTTAGCTCATCTTAAAGTTCGAGGCTTTCACCACTACACCAGGTATGCGCAATAGTAGAAAGCTAAAGCGCCAAGGGGCAGTTTACGCCTAGCTATGCAGGTTTGGTGGGTATTTCGTTGGCCATTACCCCAGCAGTGGTGTTCAAAGCGGCCAGTAGAAATAAAGCCGGGGGTGCAGAGAATGAGGGATAAGGCTTAAAAGGAGGCGGAAACGGTAGCCGACCCCCGCTAACTACCGCTACGACGACTCCCCAGCGCAACCCAAGACAAGATGGGAGTTATTCCCAGCTAAAAGGAAGAAAGGGGCGGAATTTAAAAGCAAGACAATCCGTTGTTTTCGGCCCCGAATGATGCCGCTTGGCGAGAACACCCAAACCTGTTCTGGGCTGACGTTCTGAGCGGCCACCTTAAAGTTGCCAGGCAAGCGTCTTTTTCAGAAAAAACAAGATCGCTTGTTGGCGACAATCAGCTTGTGATAGAGGGGTACGATAATACTGCATTTCTGAACTTGTACGAAGCCAGCGTTGGTCTAATGTGGACCACACGATGTAAAAGGATCTGAAGAAATTCAGGAATTTATGAATGGTCTGTTGTCGATCAATAGTATACCAACAGCAAGATAATGTTTAAAATTAACAAAATATTATCACAATGAAGCCAAGACAGACAAATTAAGATTCAACACAGATTATAGATACGGTAAGATAGCACAAAAAGTTACGCAAAACCGCTTTAAAAGCATTAAACGCATATTCATTTTTCCATTACGGCCCTGATTAATACGTTCCCACGCCATTTCGTTAATGTAATTGTCATACAGATGCCAAACTATATCGATAACGCTCTCTATCGCTTACTCATGTTTCACCTCGTCCTGCTGGGGTCACTGCAGAATACTCTCAATCCTACCCTTGTCCTGAATGTCCTGTCCTACTATGTCTACGACGCTGTCTTCCTTTAACAATCTGGGCCCAGTCGGGCCCACGAAAAGAAACTAAAGAGAGAGGAAAGGATAGCCTCCGTCTACAGTGTTTACTTCTAATATTTGGGGGGGGGGGGGGGATATAAGAGGAGAGGAAGCCGAGCCCACATCCGCCGTTGAATCGGGAATACCTCATCGGAGGAAGACGATGAGTCCGAAGGCTGCTGATGGTACCGACTCGAAAGCCGACAGCAACAGCATACTACTACTACTGGACAGTTAGACGAAATCATCCGAACTCCCATTAGAAAGGCTCTTTCCCACTTGCATATGTGTGCAGTATTCTCCACACCCCGGATACCTTCGCGTCCTTCTCCATCGTTTGGGTGGTATAGGCCGTTTTCTGTGATACTACCCTTTGCGAATGGACATATCTACTAACACAATGTCGTGTCTACCTAGGCAAGTGTTTCTTCTATTGGAGATGGCGCAACCTCCGGACTTACGCGAGCCAACCGATTCTCCTTTTACTCTATCAGTTCTTTCATTTTTGTTCTCCTTCCTTAATTCTCCCGCGATCTCCATCCAAGCTTGTCTATTTCCCGATGGCGTCCCTTTCATAGGAAGCCTCATGTCGCTCCTTGTCATTTATAGGTCCTTAGTACAAGGCGAGCGCTGGCACAGGTATTGTCGTCTAGTCTTACTGTTAATGCCTATTGGAGGCGGCGAGCGATGCACGAGAGGAAAGAGCTAGATACGGGTTAGGGATAAACGCTATAGAGAGGGACTAAAGGCAGGTGAAGGGGCTTTGAGGAGGCGAAAACGGAAGAGGACTTTAGGAGAAGGGCAAGAAGTGCTATAGCTGGCGGTTTAAGAGAAACGGGAATAGCTAGGCAGGTACAGAGGCAGATAGTATGTCGAAACGGAGACTAGGACATGGTGTTTGACAAAGGAGAAAATGGGACATGTTTAAAAGGGAGCATGCTATGAAGCTGCATAACGGAAAACAGGGATGTGGCCTCGCTATGGCCTTTGTGGGCTTCTATATATATGTACGTAGGGATGTCCGCACACTGTGTTTCTATGGAAGGAATTAGAACTGGGACAGGAAGAATTAAAAGGCATGAGGTGTTCACTGCCTCAATATATCACGTGCCATTTCTTTCCTTCAGTTATTCCTTTATGCCTAAATCTATTGTGATTGGACAGCATTCTTTAAATGAAACTGGATCGGTTAAGCTTTCCGGTAACGGCTGCTTGGAATTTGCGGTAAAGGGGATCGTTTAACATGGGGGAGAAATGAGAGCTTGCGGCGCTAAGCATGTTATTGTAAGTAAGCATAGGTGTTACAGCTGGATTTGCTACGCTGCCCAGCCTACAGATATACGGCAAAGGGTACGAAATATGTCCCACTGAATGTGAGACCAGGAATAGTGCTTTTGATGTTGGGTCCAGGGCGAGCCTGGACTAGACCTATAGAGGAGATCCGGAAATAGCTTTCAATATGAGAAGACTTCATAGACTTGTCTATGTAGCAGCGCTTCTATTTCATGCTATTTCACATTTCTAGTGAAAATATGACGAAGGACGGCCGAATATTTTGGGCAGCAATACCATAGCTTTTTTCTTAGCCTACTCAACTCACTGGATTAACATTTCTCTAACACAATGAATAAAATATTCGGAAAGAAGCTGGGCCAGGCAAATCAGTCAAGTATTGGCTATTCGTTTGCTGGGTCAAGTGGGACTATTTAAGCTTTGCTTGGCTGTTCGCAATGTTATTGGAGGTACTATAGCATGTTGTGACAACAGAAAATAGAGTGGATGATGGCAGCAGTGAAGTGCGATACTGCTTGAAAACGTACTGATGAAAGCAATGCGGACATAAGTATCAGCTTTGATGGTGATTGGGCTTCATCGTGATATGAGATACGCAAAAGTAGCATGAGCCCCGTGGAGGCTAGGGCTTTCGTTTTTTTTTTTTTCTTTTATTTTGTCTCAAGATTTAAAGTTATGAAATATTCGAGACTGAAAGCCGGGTGCGAATTCTAAAACACCGATTAGATAACGCCGATAATCGTATTAAGTTGGATCATTACAATTTTTCTAGCATTACCAATGTTGCTTACCCCACACATACATTGACCACTACCAGAAACAATCGAAATATATTGGCAGGGACCTGATCTAAACTGTAACAATTCAAATATAAAATAGTTAGTAAATTTTATGCCGAGACGGCATACAATATTCACGAAATGAATGGGTTTTTGCGTATATACTAGATATTTTTCTCATACCGGCTTTAGTGAAGCCCTTTTCTGCACTAAGACGTGATGTCAAAAGGATTACATTGAAGCAGTTCTTTTTTTTATCGTAGAGGTATCTTGCCCTGTGCGCCTCACCCGTTTCCTCTCGTATCTGGCACCGTGATACAGATAGATGGGTTTATATTGTTTGGCCTGTGATGCTGTACATATATTTCCCGGTGACGGCCGTCGAGACAACAGCGAAATGCTCATTACCGCCGTCTCAGGGAGATGTCCTATTCAGTACCTTCCTTTTTGCATACAGTGTTACGCCTATGAATTGGCGAAGTTGCTAACTTACAAGTCTCTGTTAAGCATTGTCTTCCGTAGTCTTTACACCCGATGGTTGCACAACTACCTTAGGCTGAGCTTCGAAAGAGCACAGAAGCATTGCAACAACAGCAGGACTACCGTTCTTCCTATCTTCATCTGATGAGACCTTGAAGTCGACTAGACATTGCTATGCTTCTTTGCTTTAGATTCCATCACCCCTCTCTCACTACTGTGCCGGATTAGGTAGCGAAGCCATTCTTTCAAATTAAACTAGATCAATTAGAGAAAATTAAAGATGCTCCCACTCTTCGGCTCGATGAAGGCGACCCGTCGCAGGCGTCTCCAAGCGAGCTCCCTTAAGTTTGGCAACACAACTCTGAAGCCTCGGAGCACTTCGTGCCTATACATTGTTTCCTTTGTCAGCCAACCCTCCAACGCCGCCACCGGCCCCATAAATAAGTCGACGCTATGCCAAGCTTGCACTGGCCTACGCTGGCGTTGAACTGAACCTGGATAATGCGTACAACGGTGACAACTGAAACAGCCAGGAACCATTCCTCGGCTCCCAGGAGAGAATGCGGCGTAGTCTATAGCGCTCAGGAGAACTAAAAGTTATTTTCAGGCGTTGTAAAACACGCGATAACGAAGCTCGAAGTCTACGAAACCTATACGATCATGTTAAAATCATCGAAAAATAGAAAATGAGTGGAAAAAATACGTCCACACTGAGTTGCTGGTAATATAAAAAAAAAAAAACATTTGTGACTGTTAACACAATAGGAATTAGTAGCTGCTGTCAACATGCTTGTTGTTCACTAGCCGCTGCTAATGTGCAGACCCATTGGTAAATGAAGGTAATTGCAGAAAGTTGGCAGAAAACAGCTTCAATAGCTAGTTATTTTAATGGATAAGCCCATTTCTTTTTATAGAATCTTTACGTATTATATTTGTGTGAATAAGTCTACAAAGCTACCTTGTTTTAAATGCAGCGTCAAAGACCCTGGCTCATCAGAAATCGAACCGAAGTGGGTCTCCCTAAACTGATTTCGGCTCTTTCCAAAAAACCTACGAGACAGAGTGGTAATCATACAACCGGATGTTCATTTTAATAATGATTATTTATTTGTCCTCAGTTCTCTGTTATTATCTTTTTGATAATAATCCCACGCTGAAATGTTAATCTTATCCTAACCTAACCAGCGTCATTACATGCTTGTTACTTAGTGATTACTAAGGTAAGGCTCCTAAAGATATACGTATTAACCTACTAGGCCACGCCGCATCTATAGTTAAACACGCAGCAATGTGAAATGGAGTAATGGAAAAAATTTGTAAAGGACATAATGTAAGGACCCATTGGCCTGAAGGAAACAAATTACAAAGGGTTACCTAGAGTAATAAAAATGATTTTCTGAAGACTTCGATGCTATTGGAGTGAGTGGCCTGGTAGGCCGTTAACACAAGGAGCAAAGCATCCTCTAGAAAAACATGAACACAAGTTAATTCTACCCACTCATCTAAATGTTATTGCCTTGTATTACTTTATGTATTTCTGCTGGGCTTATTGGAGTTCACTAGTCCTATCCCAGTCATCCATATTTGTTCGACAGCGCGCAGTGTGCAAATAAGGCCCTTAGCAGCACTAGATGTAAGTAAAATTATCTTTTTTCCTTGTTGGCCAGTAAGCAATAGTTGTTTCCCTTCTTTCTTACGCCTTCGAATAGTCTATTGCGGGCATCGACTTGTACTACTTATCTAGGCAAGTACCTATAATGTGCTTGCACTCTCAAAACGATAACACTTTCAAAACTCATGTCCTGTCTGTAACAATGGCTGACAACAAGGAAGAACTTCGGAAGCTGTACCTACGAGGCGCTTGACGACTCCACTCTAAAGCGTTGCAGCATCCCGTGAATAGGTGCGCACCTCTTGCTGGTGTCCATGGGCAAGAGAGGCTGTGCAGGCGGCTTCTTTTCTCCGGGAAGGGTTTCCTCTATTTTCCCGCTGCCCACCTTTATTCACATTGATTCGATCGCGTTAGTCTTCATTGAGCGAGTTCAGTTTCGCGCAGCAAGACGAGAATGAGAGGGGACGCTCGAGGATGCCTGAGGCTTCTGATGGCTGCCCCTTGATCCGGCGCGAGTCCCTCAATACAAGGAACCATGCCCCGTGTTTCGAGTTCTCTTGCTCCCCTCCGTAGCGTCAACTGTCTGGGAAATTATTTCGGCGACCTATTTCTCCAGGCGCAGCAGTAGCAACGGGGTCTTCGTGGGCGAGGGCGATAGTGGCAAAGCCTGTCGCTCTCGTGAGCTCCTTCCTATAACACACATCAAGCCTACAGAAGTGAGGTAGAGAAGTTGAATGATAGAGAGAAGGGTTGCAGGCCTACAAGTCCTTAGCACACTCAGCAGCTGGCCTCGATAAACGCTTAGCGTCTGCTGGCAGCAGCACTACCTCGACGGAACGGCTACAAGCTCTTACTACTATTACTAATACCTTTATATTGTGGCTTTCAAACGAACGAACCTTAAAAATCGGGCGGGGGTAAGTAGACGGGACGACTGGGGGTATAGGCTCGAAGGGGGTAAGCATTTGCTGCCATAACCAACCAGTCGATCGCTATTGCTTCCACACCAACCAATACGTAAGTGAAGGAAGCCCCATCAATACATGCATAGCAAGACTAGTACCGACATAACGATGAGTACAGGTGAATCGGTAGGATAAAATCGCGAAAAACCCCTACAATATTCGTTAAATACACGAAAAATAATTTTCATGATTCGCATTTAGTCTATCACAATTTCCATTACGTAGCGGTCAGAATCGCATCACTCATATAGCCTTTTGTTCAACTCAATCGACAGTTTTACTGTTGGTTTGTCCGCACTGCACTTTCTAGTGCCAACGCCTTATTAGAGTTATGTCAGGTCATGTCCTGTTAAGGGGCCGACGCCGTCGTCCGAAACCAGGTGCCGGCGCCATCGGCAGTTTTAGCAGCTTTGAGAGACCGGTTGAAGGCTTTCTCGTATCTTCTCTATAGCTGTTCCACATGTTTGCTTGCATTTGGTTGCAGTAGAACAGTAGGGGGCATCGAGTCGATCCAGAAGGCTGTTGACGGGCTCGAGCTGTGAGTTGTTGGAAAGCTGATAGTGGTGTGTCGGGAGGGGCCGACCCGAAGCGGAGGTGAAATGCCACGAAAAAGGGGAACAACGAAAACGGGTTGAAGAGACAAGACCCAGAGGTGCGAAGGGCGGGAGAATACTTTCAGAGCGCATGATTCGACGTGGCAAATTCTTTGCTCGAGAAGGAAGTGGTAAGACAATCGGAAAAGGCTTTAAATAAAATTTGCTGCTATTGACAACAGCGACAACATTAGCGAGGCAGCAACCATCGTCATAACAAGAATAACAACAACAGCAGCAGCAACATCAACAGAAACAACTACAGAAATGTTCCTTCGCGGTCTACATATTCGCTTTTCAATTCACACACCCCCCACCCAGGGCAGCATCTCGAACTGACATCGCCTGCACCTCGCCAATACTTCCATGCTTCAGCTATGCCCAAGTTTAACCTCAATATAAATAACAAACACACGGTGAGCTCACTCCTCGATGGTAGTGGGGCACGATAGCGGAAACAAGCCACGACATAACCACCACAGCTTCTCATCGAAGTGGGCGAGCCGCCTACTTCAACGGGGCTGAGACGGCGGAAGTAAAGGCAGAAGATGAAACGGAAATAAAGTTTTGCGATTGGGGGGAACCAACCATCGTCGCGGATTACGCCGCCTAATTAGATGGCGGGTTAGGGGACGTTGAATGATGGTGGAAAAGCTTTATTGAAACGGTTCAGAGCTGGTTAGTCTGAGTGGTTGTTTGTATGATGTAGTACGGGTACAAGTGATGGCAAGAACTGAAAAGTATAATGTCGCGCTTGCGGAAGATAACTTACTGCTATTGAACTAAGTTGGCGTACAGGATATTTTGGTAAGCAGGAGTTAGACAGAACACTCTAAATGAACATAAAAAAGAAAATTGTGGACAATGAATAAAAGGAACGTCTATTCGACGCATTAGTGTGTACAATTTATCTCATTAGACATTAGCTATCTGTGCAAGAGCTAACTACAATCATATAACTTAATGCTCTGTATATTTTACCGTTAATTAATGAAAACAGTAACATAAAAAATAAACTTATGCTAACATACCTATGCAAATAAAAAGACAAGGTAATCTTTCGCCAGAAACTAATAGGAGCCAAGCTCGTGACGGCGCTTCATATCGTTCATTCGGTGAGAAACAATTCTCAAGATGGCTTTATTTAATAGTTAATACTAATAGTAGTAATCGCTCTGTCCGATACGATGGAAGTAATCTCAGATTAGTTCAGTAACTTACTTCTTAATTCTCTATTTATCTACCTATTTCTGTTTCATAGTGATGGTTTGTATTTATGGTGGTGTCTGTGGTGCTTGTTTTTGATGATTACTAAAGAAGGCCGGGAGATCGGCAAAATTAGGTCCAGCTATTGTTGATTCTAGAGACATAGCCACCTTTAGCAGTAGATTAATATTATACGATGGCCATAAAAAAAATACAGACGGTTATTTTTATTTACGGTCAACAAATCACTGCACATTGTATATTACGGCCCAAAACTTCAAGTTGATCAGTACACTCAAGCTGAAGTAAACGGAAGCAAGTTAATCTTTATTACACTCTATAGCCAAATGTGTACGTGTGTATATGGATACTCTCACATATAAATACGTTCGCTGAATACGATATGAAGTATTTTTTCATTAAATACTTCGCCAGATCGCCATTAGCAGCACTGTTACGCTATATCTAGCATTTTCCAGTGAACTAAACTCGACTACAGCCGCGCAGAAACGACAATTCCACTTATACAAATTTGCTTACAAAGCATCGATAAGCCCACAAGGAACAAACTTCCACCGCGGCTGAATTCATCTCTACGTAAACGTTCGTAGCGGGGTCACTTCGCATCACCATTAAATGTTGACGAGGTTGAGACAGGGTAATTCTGTCTTTATTCTGGGAAGCGATCGAAAGAAGGCAGTGAACACGTTGAAGTAGCGAAGGCGACAACCTCGCGAAATCCTAGCCGTCTGTCGCAGACGGTAATTATTAATTATCCATATAATCTCCGTGTAATTGAAACGGTAGGAGACTGCGTTGAGGCGCGAGTACAGACTGAAAAAAGCTGAACTGATGAAGAAGGAAAACGGTTTAAGTATGTGAGGAAGAACTATGGCAAGACGGGACAAAATGGATGAGTTGGAACAGGAGTGTCTTGAAAGACGTGGCAAAACGAAATGTCGGGGAAAGGATGCTTCCGGGGGTGGTGCGGCTGAAGTTTTAAATTTGCCCCACGAAAGGCAAGTTGAGTTAAAGGGATGTGGGCAATAATTTTAAAACGTTTTGAACAAGTTACAGCAGAAATAACATGGGTCATAAAGGAGGAAATCGCTGAAGTTTGAGCGCGGTGACGAGTGAAAAAAGCAGAAATCACTAAAATGTTATATGACGGAGGGGAAGTCGGATGCGAGCGAGACGGGAAAGGTTATAAATGGGTAAATTGTGTGCCCCCGCGTCATTTCGGTAGAAATAAGTAGACCAATTAGGCAACAGGAAGCTTCCGATTCTAATTTTTGGAGTAAATAGAAATTAGTAATAACCAATCAAATATTTCTTATGGAAGTTTTTGTATCGAACGTTGCCTATGTAGTTTACCCAAATAAAGAAAAAAAAAACCCGATGAAAGTTCAATGAATTTTTAAGCTAAACCTATTTTTTTCGTGTTTGCTCAAAAAGGTGAGCCACTGATAGTAAATGACTGTAAATTTAGTTATATTTTAGTAATAATAACAGTATAATACTAATAATAGTTAAAATTTAATTTTGCATTATATTTTTTGCTAAAAGTAATCCCAAGTACTGTTCGATCTAACAGCTTTGCAAAGAGCAATAACGCCTCTACTTCATAGGTGCGGTTCTCTCCTCCTCCTCCATTATCTATTGCTTATCTGAGCATTGATATCTTAGAAAGCTCTTCGCCTTCGGTAAGTCTTATCTTCCATAGATAGTAATCATATCGTCGTTGCCACCTGAATTAGTAGAATTAGAGCTATTGCCTTCAAGCTCTAGAGTGGTGTATCTTACAACAGCAGCAGCATTCAAATACGAGGAATATTAAAAATAAACGAAGATTATCCAAAGATCCCTCAGTGTCCCGCATATACACAATCCATATGAGAGATTGATGTTCAGCCCTGAGCACTCAGTAGCAGCTGACAGCGGCAGACCAGACATACTTACAACATTTCGACGATGCATAGAAAAACAAACGCAATTCAGTACAACCCAGTCCACTATGTGCGAAACCCGACGTAGGCTCCACATCCAATCATCTATCTCATCGTCGATATGAGTGAAGAGCTCAGGACAGGGGCCATAGCGAAACGCTGGACACCGGCAGCACTTAGTCTGCAGTCTGTTTGGCCTTTGTTAGAAGCTTCTCTGCGTATCGCAAATATCCAGCCGGCCGCTAAAATCAATGAATAAGGTCAGCTTTTGCTAGGCGGTGTCTTTAACTTTCATAGTTTCGACACACTCATGATTGCATTGCGCAGATCATGGAATAGGTAGCACGTACCAAAACCAGGGCAAGTCCGTGCAACATTTGGAACTATCGACACTGGCATCTGGCAGCGAGAAAAGGGTAAGGGGGATTCGTGCAAAAGCCCTTGCGTCACCACACGCGGAAGTAGTATTTTAATTAAGATCTCGTTCGGTAGTTCTCTTGTTTACAGCCGAGTGAGGATCTCACTGGCCGCTGCCAAAGCCTCAGCTTTCGCCATGCTGCCGATTGCATCGTCTCTGTCTTTGTGCGAGTATTTGAAAGCTTCAGCAATCGGCTTGAATTGGGCTACTGCGAACAATAACGGAGATGAGACAAGACTAGGCAGTGCTAAGGCTTGCCGACGAATCGAGGTAGGCAATAAAGACAAACCTTGAGTGCCAAGCTCTGAACGGCTCAGTATCACAGATGAGACTGAGGCACAGACCAAAGGAGGTTTAGGGTAGAAACTTCGAGCGAGTGTCTTTGTAAGCCCTGAAATGAGCTTCCCTTGTTAAACAGATAGTAACGGTAGTGCACGGGTAAAACGGAAATAGAAATCGAGCAAATATTGGTAAAAGATAATACTAAAAAAAAAAAGGAGAGGTTCGAAGGTCCTGCGGATTAGCTTAGAGCTGCTGTTGTGACGTCTCACAAATCTATTTTGGCTTCCTACGTACAGCGACGCGCCAATTTTCATTATTTATCGACGCAGAAACTTAGCGCGTGATCATAGTCTATGCGAAAATTTGATACAAGACCGACTTAGATGTTATAGGAGATGACAAGTTTTTCGGGACACCTTTTACTAGTAGTTTTAACACGAATGGATCTAGGTCAACTCGGTGACAGTCGACCTGAAATTAAGGTCTGTTTGGGCGTATGGTGTTTTCTCTAACTAACCATCAAGCGTTCGTCCCATTTGAACTACCCATTTGAAACATATACAGATACAATGTTGATGATCAAAAATATCCTACTTGACTGATAGCGTTCTTTTAGCGAATTTGATATTTACAACTTTGCAATTGATAAATAATTCAATTTATCTCTGATTCGTTCCTCAAATAATCAACGTAAATTTACTATTCAAATAAAATAAAACACGGGAAGAACTATAGGTATAGCTTCTTTCAAAATACGGAAAAACAAAACGTGAAAGTTGCGCTTATCGGGACGCTTAATTTCCGGAGATCCGGTATTCCGGCAGGTTTGATGTCTCCTTTTTAGACTGGGCGATTGCCCAGCCCAAAGGGTTCGATGATGCAGATTAAACAGCTGAAAAATATATCTTCCAAGTAACCACCGCGAACGGGTCTCGATTAGCAATTAAATAAGTCTGAAGCCTGACGTTTCTGAGTCGCATATATCGAGTTAAACCGAGGGGTTTTCATATTTCTATATTCGATTTTGTATGAACCGTCAATTCATCCTACCCTTAACGCTCAATTACCGAAAATACACAAATGCTACCTCGATTATACCACCGCCGATGTCTGATAGAAACAAAGGAAGTTCGCGATACAACTTCTTTACGCATACTTGCGCTTCGGCATTTCTACCAGTCATAGCCAGAGTGCGGAACCATTAGAAGGAACGCGCGCCAATCCGCCGCCAGCAAGAGAAACTGCTCTGAAAGCGACCTCAACTCTGTATGAGCCTCAGTTCTGCCTGAATTTATAGAGCCTACTGAAGTTGGCCAGTCTCATTGATGGTGTTGCTGCTACTTCTGACTTGAACCAACGCGACTTGGCACCCGCTCGTTACCTCACGCTGGCGCGCCGTCGAATGATTCGCTACGGCTGGCGGTGGTTATGTTGAAAGCGTTTAGCTTGAGACTCTCATTCTTTCTGATCCTTTTTCACTTTCTCTGTGTCAAGCGGTGCACATGCTACCCGCGGCCGATCTGTAGCCGACTTTTGACGATGGGGAAACGTTCGGAGCATAGGGTGCTCTAGTCTCTGTGGTGCATCCGGCCATTACTTGTTGGTATACTGTAGTATGTGGTACTACACCAGGACCGAGGCCTGGCTCCCGGATTTCATGGATCTGCTGCGCTGCTCGGCTCTGACGAAGTGGAGTGGACCTGCTTCTGTTCTGAACCATTGCTACGAAACGACATTGGCAAGAGGACCAAGGGAAGTCTGAGGGATGACAAAAGGATCAGACGGGTTCAGACAATTCGGAATTCTCTAACTGCTACTTTTTCAGATCTCTTTCTTTCCTCCTTTCTCTTTCCCTCTGAGTCGATTTCTCATCGCAGCGGATTCCCTCGCTGCGGTGTCTGATCTCTCCTGATTCTCCTACTGTTGCGGTTGTGGCTGTTGCTTTTGATATCGGTTCTACTCCTGGTTGTCCTAAGGCAGGCGCACCCGTGCAGCTCCCGCGGCCGCGTGGTCCTGAGGTCGGCATTCTTCTATTCATCATGGTGATTAATTGAGATTCTAACGATTAATATTAGAACTACTAACGAACTTGAACTACGACGACTACGAATGAACCAATAGAGAGCGGCGTCTTTCGAAATGAGAATCAGATGGACAGATACAGATACCCAGAAAAGTACATACAAACGGACAGGGTTGGTCAGAAACCTGTAGCAACAAAAGGGAAATTGTACGGATGAGTATGACGAGCGACTGATGGGTGGTGCAGGTTCACTAGCGTTTCGGTTGTTTCCTTAACCCTTTCATAGTGATACCGGTGCCGAATCTAAGTTACTTCGACAGTGACATTTTGTTGTTGTATTTAAAGGTAAAGCGTACGTAGTAGATAACTAACTAATACCACCTGTGCTAGGGATCGGTCGAAATGAAGTTGGTCGATAACATTCTCGGGATAGACTTAACCTACAGATCATAGGCATGAGGCCCATAATGATGCTGCCCATGATCGTTACCTGACGTGGGACATCTGCATAGCCAGATGTATTTTTATGGTCACAATGTGTTTTTAACTTTTATAGCTTAATTGTTATTTTATTATTATAATTAATTGGTCTTTTATGCGTGCCCTTATTAACTACTATATATGCCGGAAAAACAAACGTAAACACTTGTAGATACTCGCGAAAATCTGTACATTTCGTTTAAGAGATGGTAACAAGTAAAGACCTTCTCTGACCTGCCCTTGTAAGCAGCATGTTTAGTGAGGGTAAAGGCCGGCTAGCCTTCACACTTGATACGAGAGTTATTGGGAAGAACACAGATTTTTCTATAGTTTTATTTAGATTCAACATTTCATTGATACTCCAGTCGTTTAGGACATTCATTCAGAATAGCTTGATCAGATCAATGTAGTTCGTACTATATGATAGTGTATTAATTGCAATCAATTAACATTATATAGCAATAGCTTCTTATAATAAGCCCTTTTATAAGTTTTTCGGTGGAGTATATATACATAGTACATGTATGCGTGGAATGGAAGAAAACCCATTTGATTGAGCCGTTGCACTAAATTTTCATGTTTATATGAACTACATTTTACTTCCTTGCTATTTCAATAAATGCAAAATGAAGATTTCAAACTATCAAGTTCCTCTCCCCTCTCTCTCGCTCTCTCTTTGTTTAACATACTGATTTAAGCTTCAGAGATATCATAACTGAATACTAGTTTTAAACGATGGCCCAGAGCCCATATTTTAAATAAGATCTACTTCGAAGTAAACGGCATTGAGAATTTTAGCGTTCAGCCTTCCTAACGCCCTGTTCGTAAAACGAAATTTTACCATATTAAAGAATCTGCTTCTAAACCTAGTAGAAGAGCGCATCCTTCGGAGATAAGGTACAACGACTCTATAAAGCCGTCCATGAGTACGTGTTCATCTCCATACTCGAATCCCTAATTCCGAGTCACCTGTCGGAGTCTGCTGAAGTTTTTCATGCGGCCAATTTTACCCGAATGGTAAACACCTGTTTCCCGCCGTTTTTTAAATTTTAATCCTTACTTGTAAGACACTTTGTCTTAGTTGTCCTAATTTTGTCCATATTGCTTCCCAAACAGCTTCGCTTTTATAACAGTTAACAGAGAGGCTAAAAGTATTCAAGTAGTCATACGTTTCCCGCAAAAACTCTAGCTGGACCAAATCGCGATCAAAGTAATTTAAATATCAGTATTGCAATTTCTTTCTATTTTTTTTATGTAGACTATAACTTTTTTTTTTAGCCTAACGGTCATTTTCCCCAGGCTGTTTTGAACATATTGCTCTACAGCGAGAATCGGCCACATTAACAATGCGCCATCTTTTGGAGGATTTTTAGTTTACTGGAATACTCGTTTTCCCAACTGTTTTTCTGGGTTGAGCCTTGGCCCTAGCTTCCTCACACATTTCTGCTCTGGAGCCTGCCCGGATATGATTACAAAGACCGTGGGATACACGCGCTTGGTATTATGGATTCACTGCCTTAAATGTGCGCCCCTCCGACTTTACGTCGCTTTCTCTTTACAGCAGGACGCTACTAGAACACCTCCATAAAATTATTTCGCGCTGATTCCCAGACTTGAATACCCAACCTAAGCTGCCAGCCTTACGACCTGCTCAGCTATTACCGGGACAATCACCTAGTTAGTTAACGAAACGGGTTCAAAATAGGTAACTATTTATTAAAATAATTAATTTGCTTCGTCTTGACCGCCCATGGTTTTATAGCCTAACTTTAAATGGAAAGCAAGTCCTAGAAAATAAAGAAGTCTACCTTTTCATGGCCCGTGCATCCGTCTTGCTATATTCGATCTTGTTCGGACAAAATAATATTACTTGTTGTATTAGCCAATTATATATTTTGCCGCAGATGTCACCTTCTGAAGCGCACAGGTGGCGCGTTATGTCTCTTTATATAGAATAGATACGCCCAGCCAAGGACAAGAGAGAGCGCGGTTCAGCGCAGGCTTAAGTTACTGATAGACTCATCTGGCTTCCACGGACCGCCTCCTACACAAGTTTTTCTCCTACATACCCAGGGCTGAATAGACGAATTAGCTTAGCGCGTAGTGGTCCTAGTAGAAGTAGTAGAATTAGTCCAAGCAGCCTACGATCGCTTCGCTGAACGCTCTGATCTCCGAGGTTATTTCGACGGATCGCCAGCCAATACAGAGGATGAGTACGAAAAGAAAAGGATAGTCAGTTTTGTCTTGTCTCCTGAGCCTGCCTTTTGATTTCGGAACGTTGCTTGCCTGGTCGAGATAAGCGAGGATCCACCTTATCCTATCAGTCGTTTACCAGGGGAAGGGTTTGAGATATTGGTCGCTGTGATGGTTTCTGGGGGCAGTTGCAGTCAGAGGAAAAGGAGGGCGACTGTGGGGGACAACCCTGGGGAGACAGTGTGAGGAAAAAGCATCGCGATGGGAAAAAGGAGAATCGGCAGTCGGAGAAGCATCGCAGCATAGGACTATGAACGAACTAGCTATCCAAGGAGAATGGGGTGAAATAGGCAAACTATAGAGGGTAGATATATAGGCTCGAATTAAGTAGTGAGTAGTCAAATAGCTCCGTATAACTTTAAAACTTCGAACGCACGCAGCGTCGAGCTACAAATTAGACTGGCTGTGTCGGGGGCCAATTCTTTTCGGTTCCCTTAGTCTCCAGCCCCTCACCTCAGCCCGTTAAGATTCCTTAACCCATTCATACGCTATGGAAAGATACGCCAGCCAACTCTTTTTGGCTACCCGTGCCTTTCCTGAACCAACGTCAGCCGCGATTGGGGCCGTAGCAGTTATTCTTCTCTGTAGTGGCAACAGTGATTGCTTCAAGAATCTTCCGCGCACTCCAACTGTCTCTTCTGTGGGTGACCTAGGTGATCCGTCTTAGTCCTAGTCGCGATTACCCGCGTTGCGACCAGCTTATCTGGCACCATGGATCGCTACTGTTTTGTGCGAGAATAGCAAAACTCAAAGTTAGGAGCGCAAGACGACACGAGCACGCAGGTTTGGCACTGTCTAGCATCTTGGCAGTCATTTCTCGACAGGTTTCCTACTCACTAGCCCAGCGTATACAGTGGCCTAGATACTGTTGCTAATGCAACTGCTCTATTGGGAGTGTACGGCACGAGAGCGGTCGGGTCTAAACTTGTTTCGCGTCCTATTTTAAATCCTAAGTTTTCACTTGTCAAAAATATGCGAAATGTCCAGGACATGTGATTATATTATCGCCTAGACCACGCTGATGTATATATACAGGGTAAAATTTTACGTTTGGTGGATAATTCTAGTTAGCTCTGTTATTCGTGATTCTAAAACAAATTCATTTGGGTCTGTTTATTAGGTCTCTACCAATTTATTATACAATGATTTTCTAGTTCAACTAATTGTGTTAGTTTTACTACAACCTTTAATAATGGATGAGTTTCAAGTGGAGAACTAACCTAACATACTCTTAATTTAAAAGGGGTCAGCCCCTTTAAAAAATCCCCAAAGAAAAAATACGAATCTTCTCTTCTCGTAGTAAATCTGTTCACAGTTGAACTCTTTCGATGCGAATCGTTCCGTCTCGGATTTTTTGCTCTCGGATCTTCATATGTGGTCAGAATGAAGACATCAGCTTCCCTTCCATATCCATCATAGCCTTTATAAGCGAATCTTCACATAGGGCTAACTGCTCGGATGAGTTGGGGGAGCGGAACCTGGGTCGCTCACGCTTCTTTCAGCCTCATGCCGTTCTTATGTTCGCCCATTATCTCGGCAACCGTGAACTCGCGATAGCCATGATCCGAGAAACAAAATGAATCTCCTGAGTAGAATGTCTCGAGAGCGGACAATGTTCTCAGCCCGTTGCAAGAACGCCGGCGAAAGGGCTACCGAGAGTTTTAGATTATATAGTTCTCTGTTCCAGTATCGTAGTATTCCCTCGTCGACCGCTGGAGGCCCGCCCCCGCGATCACTTTGGTCATCAACTCGGATCAGTCTAAACGCGACAGACACACACTCAGAAGCCCATTTTGGGAAATAGGGGCAATTCGATCATATTTTAAGCCATTCATTGTACCTCTCCAGCATCGGAGCGTTTTCCCCTTGGCTACCATCATGCTGTCCGGTCTGATCAGAACGTTCGTTAAGGACCAGCACGCCATCGTCCGTCGCATGTCAGCCACTGAGCAATACCTCGAAGACGCTGATACGAAGCTACGAGGTGACTTGGCTTGCGTTTGTGTTCTTCGACTTGTTCGTCTTAAATTTAACCCCTTCTGAAGGTAATAGGAACAGTTTCCTGTGATTCCTAGATCGCCTTCCGTGCGTGCGACCACCTTAGAAATTGGTAATCGACCTGAGCCTGTATCGTGCCAGCTCCGATCTGCGATATCGTCGTATGAAGCAATAACACACACTAATAAAAAAAAAAAAAGAAACTTATAATATTCTTCCGCTATCTGTGCCGTATATGATGTCTTTCAACTTTTAAGCGTTTTAACACTAAAAATGAAGTCATGTCATGCTCTCAGTAAAACCTCGAACTGTCGATATTCCTTTTTTGTTCTGAAAACAACAAGATCCAACGTACGGGGTGCGTAACAAGGCAGGTAGATTGGATGGCTGGTTCATTAATTAACTCCGTCCTTAGCTAGCGCCAGATTGCACGTTATTCGTGCACGCTTGCATCGCATATTCTTTTGTATATTTGTTTTATTCCGGAACGCGTTGACCACGCACGCTATTACTAAGGCGACAACTTATACTTTTGCTAAGGGCAAAAAATCCGTTGCACTAATTTTTCATACGATTCGGACGAACACAGACTTCAATCTATCTATCTTCAGTTACTTAATAACCCTTTGAAAAATTTACGGTTGCGGAAGAAGATCTTATAGGAATGTCACCCGAAAAAACGGTCTGCCCCAAGCAATATTTTTATTCTTTCATAGCCACCCGTGTGTCCCGTAACCCACTGCATTATATACATATATAGTGGCAACTTAAATATATCTATAATCATGTCATTTTTTTTATGCAGGTTGGTGCGTTGATAGAATTTGAATAAAACGTTCGCCGGTAAAACTACAGTGTATAGAAGTAGTGTTAAATAGGATGAATGATACTTTGCTCAGTTTACTGTAAAATTGACATAAATTTTAGGGCAAAAATATTTATTTATTACACCATTCGGCGCCGAAATTTATGGCCGTCGTATATGGAGAACAACAATGGGACGTAACCCATAGAATTCTAAATTGGCCATTAGCGGTCAGCTCGTATTCTGTATTATAGAGCTGTCATCAAAGCTAACGTACGCTACCTACCTAGAAGATGGCTACGGCTCCTGTATTCGTTGCTTCAACAAATGCTGAGTATCTGGGTGAAAGCGATCCCGCATAGCAGTTGTTCTCCATCGAAATTATAGAAAAAAAAAATACGGATCCGACCCACTACCGAACGGCCCAGTTTCAATGAAATATTAGCTGTAGTAGCATAAATAGTACTGCTAAATTTATCTGGAATCAGCGACCTCCAGCATCTATATATTAAAGGTAATACTACGTTCCGCTATTTCTCTGCCATTTTGGATGGCCCCCGTCGGGTTGGAAGTGCGCTACTGCCGTTGAAATATGTAAGTACCCATAGAACATAACGCCGATTGGTCCGTCCTTCTCTCTACAGACGCTACAATAGCAACTGCCTGATCGCTTCGTTAGTTGGCCGTTGACAACATCCGCTGTTCGAGACGGGATATTTGTCGTGTCGCTTTTGACTTCGTGATGCTCTCCAAACTCCTTTGTTGGGCCCGCTCCTGATGCTCAGCTTGGGTTAGCGGTTTTCTCATCATACGAACAACTGTCGCAGAGGCTTCCGTCGTCGCTGTTGTCGATACAGGCGACATCAGCGGCAGCAGCATTGTGGATAGTCAGCCGATTGACTGGTTGGTTGGCTGACGTTCACCACTGGCTTTGCCTGCCCCGGGGCATGTTCCATCGTGGTGCTATTTTCCATGAAGGTAGGTGTGATACTGGCGAATTCAGGAGTGCTCCAGTTCAAGCTTGGGAAGTTAGCCACGACTCAGGAGCAGAGACTTTGACTGAAGTCTATAGACAGGGGTCGTTCAGGGGCTTAGAACTTGCAAGAGACCATCAGCAAGCCTTCCATCGTCGCCGTCGTCACTGAGCGCTAAGGCAAGGTGGGCACGCACACTACTCTGGCCGACCGCAAGCTTCTGTTTTCCTGGATGCCCTTACTACCAGCCTTTTGCCCCTGCTTCGCCCCTCGTCGCCGTCTACATCCCGTTCGTTCTACCTTCGTTTGGTCGTTCTCTTGTTCTTCTACTACGTCCTCCTACACTACATCGTTCCAGGCTTCCCTGCCTACTACGACTACTACTTCTACGGCAGTAGAAGCAGCCGTACAGTCTTTTGGAGGTTCCTGGTTCCTATCGAAGTCCTATGACTGCCCGAGGCGCTGCTGGACTCGAAGCGTCCGAGCCCTGAGTCTGCCACCGCTGGCTGCTAAAGCTTGGTTATCGATAGTAGCGAAGTCGTGCAGTAGCAGTAGCACGAGAAGCCAAACAGAAGGCACGAGAGCGAAAGAGAATCAGCACCTATAGCTCGCCAGGCCGCAAGGCAGTGGCCGTTGGCGCGTGGTTTGCTGTAAGCAAAGAGTGGCAACGCGAAGCCGATGAAGATGGGGCACAAAGGGGACGGAGAACGGGGACGAGCTTGAGGCGACAGCGGGTTTCGCGAAAGGAGCTTTTGGGGAGTACAGACAACGGAAGCAACTTTTGGGCCTCTTTTCAATCATTAGAATGGCTTAGGACAACGGGTTGGGTTACATCAGTAGCAGAAGGCTACCACGTTAGTCGGTAAGGCGACAGTCCAACCGATGAATGAGGCAGGTTGGCCGAAAGGAGCGCTAAGCATTGCCATGCCATGAAAGCATTATAGAGAGCGACTGGGCGAGCGAGCCTAGTTAGCTGCCTACCGACCCGTTTAAGGCCTCACATGTACAATGCTCAGACCTTTCTGATCCTGGCACTAAGCAGACTGGTAGAAAGCGCTGGTAGCGAAAGTATGTCCTTTGGCTGACCGTGATCTCGAGGTCCGCAGCAGACAACCGCCGAAGCAGCTGCTATGGCCAGCACGAAGACTGTAGGCCCCCGGGGGCGGCTTGGACAGGACTATGATCAGGAAGTTGACTAGCCAAACACGAGTTTAGAGTGCGCGAGCCTCAGTAAGCACGAATAGGGGGCAAGTCGACGATGTCTGGAGGCGATGCTTGTGGAGATCGCCGAAACGGATGAGAAGAGCGGCGAAAACGCAAGATAGAGATGAGTGGGGACAAAGGTTAAACGAAAACTGCGAGAGAAAGGGGGAGACGCTGAACAAACTAGACAGGCCCCCAGAAGAAGGACAGCAGATTTGAAAGTTTCCTAAGCCGCCAGCGTGCAGCAACGCTATGGTTCCGCAGCTATGCTTGCTTTAACTAACCGCGGCAACGCTTAGGTCGTGTGGGGTCCCGCAAGTAAATGCTGAAACACCGGCTGTTTCTCCGCTTCTATTCTCTGACTCGAACAGTGGCCAATAGATTTTCACAGTGGCGGCAAGCTATTCGAGTGAGTGGCGACCTCTATCACAGCGTGTCACTGAAACTTGGTCAATGTTCAGACGTGTTTTAGTTTGACACCGCTTGTAGGCATCACAGAACGTCCAGGAACTATGCTAAATAACAGCGATGGATAAGGCTTACAAGGAGGTGAAAAAAATAACAATGGCAGATAATTTCATTTATGGAGGATGCCCGTGGGCTCACTAGTGCTGTGGGAAGCAGTCGATTCTAGTAGGAAGGATAAATTACGAAACATGGCTTTTGAAATCCGAGGATGCGGACTGTAGCAATTTCTAGATATGTAATTTTTACTTTATTTACAATTCTGAAGCTATTTAAGGCACCACAATAAAATCTGCTCTCACTATAAAAATGATGGCGCTGAGACTTTCACGCATAACACGACTGCCTATGTTTCACTGTATATCCGCATCCGGACCCACAGATATACTAACGCTATCGGAAATCTCACTAGGTGCAAATGAGACAATTTGCCGCTACAACCCGCCTACAAAGCTTACGGTTCCGCAATTGCATTCGTAGGTTGAGCTGTAAGTAGAATTGTATGCCGCACAAAATAGCACCGAATTTCTCTACATCACACCTAGTTCCCGAAGCTCTAAATGCCTGCCTCATACGGGGCCACTCCTTCTATGTACTCCCGAGTTTCGTGGTTCGCGGTCTTTCGAGGGACGGATTCAGATCCCAGCACTGCTTCGTCCCTTTCAGCCCTTTAAGCTTCTCCGGAGTCCGTCTCATTTTCGCGGAAACGTCAGGGTGCAAAAGGGGTCTACCACAGCGGCGGCAGGCCAAAGGAATGAGGACCGTGAGCATGGAGACGTGTCCTCGAGAGAAAAGCTAATCAAGCCAAACCATTTGAGACTGCATAAAGAACGGCATTCCTCCTGTCTAATGTTGAAAGCTAGTGCTGAATTCGTCATTGAGACCAAGCAGCGCTTTCATTTGAGCCGGTTAGGCCAACGTGAGCTGGCCTAGGAAAAGGCACTGGAGAAATCCATGTGCAAGGTTCGTCTAACAGTCAGAAGACCTGGAAAGCTTACCTACTTTTAGGCTGCCAAAACGTTTTTAGCGCGTCATCATTTGCTTGGACGTAAGTTTAGATTCTGCTGGAACATTTCAGAGAGATCGACGGTAACTGTGACACACGACGAAAGTGTTAGCGGTTTTAAGAGAGCTGAAAGATTCAGAGTTATATGTGGGCAGTCAACGAAACCTATGTTACTTGAAGAGACGGCCAGGGTGACCTTTCGTACTGTTTTAAGTACTGCAATGAGAAGCTAGCCGAATGATCGCGAAAACGGCCACCCATAGATGGTGTTTTTGGGGGTGCATTTCAAGGTATAGCAGTGTCAGAGTAGATGACGAGGGTCCTCTGCAACTCGGCAACCTCCGGCAACAGGGCTAATCGAACGCATCTTTATTACAACTAGCCTTGGTTTAGACGCCTATTTGCTTTCGTATACCAGTCATACGCCTGAATCGTTTCCCGTCCAAGTTGGTTATTAGCGATGAACGATACCAAATGAACATCTGGTCTTCTCGACGAAATAAAGTGGGGCGATTAGAAACGGACTGAAGAGATTCTCATGCGGATCTTCGGGAATGATTTGTTTACGCCTTTTTTCATTTTGGAATGCCCAATGTCGTACCAGTATTACCCATTCGATATGGGTAGTGAGCACTTCGCTGATGTCTCTGGGCCATCTGAGCGTACCGTGGTCAGATAGCCCCTAACTGCTATCACTCTTGGCTTACTTACTTACTTAACCCTAAATTTAGGCAAATTTGACACTAACCGAATGAATAACAATAGCATAATTCAGTTACAGATCGTTGAAAGAAAGCCTCTGTTAACTTCAAGCCAGGATTGTTGCAACCTTTTTATACAGATTATAAAGTCATTTATTTTTATATCCTTTATTCGTTGACCATATTACATGAAAACGATAGAAATAGCTTATTGCGGACGTTAATTATTTCCAAGTTTCACTTATAGTTTTATTTACTTTTGGCAGAACTAAACCAAGCTCAATTCAAATACTCTTTCGCAAGTAAAACTCATAGAAACGATATGAACTATAACGGTACCAACTATGTAATTATTATGTATTATGGTTGTCGATTCGACTCACATCTAGAATGCTAAAGCACAAAAACTGAAATAAACAGTAAGCGTGATAAAGCTACCTCGTGAGACTTCTTCGTTCCCCTAAAAACCATACATTTTTTCCCATTTTGATTACCCGCACAGTGAATGCGCGCGAGGTCTGTTTCTCGATGAGGATCAACCCTTCCCAATCATCCAATCCACAAATGACCACACCTTTATTGGCGCGAAGAACAGCGCAACTTTTAGGACATGCCACAATTGACGATGCTCAGAGTCTGATAGGCCCAGTGCATAGCCAGAGATGTGGGTCTCAAGAGGACAGGCTGTAGAATGTATGTATCTTACAGCCTGTTGCTTGAGACGGACGCAAGCGACTGTCTGCGTTGTATACTCCGACACAATATTATTTGTTCAACCTCCCAGCAACTCGTTTTGCCCTGTCCACAGCTCCATTAACGGTGACTGTGCAGGGACCATCTAGCCCCCGCGGGCATGAGCCTGATACCCAGCAATGCATCTTACTTTTCTTGACATACGTCCCAGCATGCATCCAACAGCAATAGTATCACTAGCAGCAGCGAAAGACCATCACTCTGCCCCGTATATTGCTGATGAGGATGACGACGATGTGCCTGTGCCCCGTTGTAGCACGCTGCAAAGCCAGTCGGCACACGACCATTTACTCGTAAGTGTAAGCGAAGGAGCAATTGCGAAATGGACACGAGGATCCGACGAGGAATGCGTTTATTCGTAAGCGTAAGAAGGATTCGTTTTTTCTTCGAACAGGCAAATACGAGCACTCCCCTTGGTAAATTTGCTGTGGTAAACTTCGGATAGATGAACGCATTTCACGTGTATAAACGCTAGACGATCTAGGGAAACCTTATGTGATATCACATTTCTCTATTGATATGAAGTCGCTCCTGCTTTCAGTGGGTCCGATTGGGCTTCTTTGCTTTGAAGGAGATGCGTGCGTAAAGGGAGCTTATGGGCGTGTGGTACTTCGGGCTATACTGGGTTCAGGCATTTCAGCATAGTTATGAAGTTGACTGCCAGTGCTGTCCCTATTCCCGACCTTCAAAGCTTAGTCGGCATTTCATAAGTCGACCTGTTACTCAAAATGCTCCCGGGTCACTCCGACATTTCTGCAACTGTGAGTCGCAGGTCTCGTTGTTCTTCGAGGATGGTTTGAGAATCATCTACGTCGCCATTAAGTGGTTTTGCTCGTTTTGTTCCTTGACAAATTGACTGCCGGCAACACTACCGATTACAACCATGTCAACAACTATCCATTAATTTCTAACCACCTACAGTAACGGTAAGAAGCAGGAATGACGCGAGAACTATGTAGGGGGACTTAAGGCTGACTCATAAGGATGTGAACCTCATGGTAAAAGCAAGAAAAGGCCAATAACAACGACGACAAATAGGCAGTTAGTTTGATGCTTGTATATATATATTTGTTTGCCCGATCTTTCGAATGTTCTATAGTACCTGTAACTGGAAATCCGCTACTTAACAAGCCAATAGCTCATTCAATATCGAGGCTAATATACTGGCATTGTCGTTCTATTTCAGTGCATACATTGATTAGTATTATTGCTATGATTGTTGTTGTTATTATTAATAGAATAAATGACCAAAATTCTCTATATTTTAGAAAGGGGCACAACACTACGTGGTAAGGGATTTATTCAGTTGTGTCCAACTTTTCTAGGTGAACTAAAACATCGATATGTTTTCGCGTATTAACACCGCTATGAGAGCCGCATCTCTCTGCAAGTTGGCCATAGTCAGAACGCAGACGATTTCTCATCATAATGTAATTTTACAAGGGAGACTTCGACGTTGTTTGTTTGTTTGAACTGGTCATTCCTTTAATGTTGTTGCAGGGGCAACGGGTGAAAGCTTTACACGGTGTGACGGAGGCAAAGCCATTGCATGAGGTAACATGCAAAAGCCGAACATTTGGGGCAGCCCTTTTCACAAACTCAGTCTAGGTGTGTGTTGAGCTCGAGGCAGCCCTATCGGGCGAATGGTCTCGTCGTAATTAAAAGAATGTTGCGGCCTTCATCTGAACGCGCAGGTTGGTCCCATTTCAGGAACAGGTTTGGTCTCAGGCATTTGAGTGATTTAAACACCGAAAGCAGGCCAAATCTTCTCATAAATGAAGAGACAGCGTAATAGAGGGAGTAACTCATTTAGACCAGACACAGTGTTGCTCTGTGCAGGATAAATTATAGTTAGAGGTTCATTTGCAGCCGCCTTGCGAAGAAAAGATGTGGAACGACCACCGAATTGACGGATAGTTCCGAAGGTTACACTGCTTCTAAATACGAAGTTCCAGTCTGTAGCGTGTAATTAAAGTGTCCTCTAGATGTTGATGACTCGCATTAAAGTTATTTTTTCATGCGCGCTTCTACGGAGCAGCATAAAGTTAAACAGGTAGATTATGTAGCGTGATGGTACTACAAGCTGAAAATTATTATATTTATATAATATTAGAAATTAAATATAACTAGCTTGTCTTAGATTTTGTAAATAGAGGCATGTCATAGGATTATGTAAATTGTATTTAATATTGTTTGTACATTAAACAGTGAATTCTGTAGTCGTCGGAAGTTTTTTACAGTTTAGTATGGCCAGCAGAAGACTCCGACGGATCTTTTCTGCCAATCAAATATGCTCAGAGTACGTGAGACGCCTAAACATATAATCGATATTTTGTTAACGGAAGCAGATAACAACTTACATTTTCCTTAGAAGAATAAATCTAATTGATCCATACCGATTACAGAGGGTTTTAACTAGTAACTGTAGTTCCGCATCCCACATAGATTAGCATCATGGTATAGTTTAGGAGCCTTGAAGTTATTCATGTGACAAAAAAACTTTGTTTTCCGTAGGATTCAACTTTCGATTGAATCATGACGATTAACTCCGAACGACATCGTCATTCAATGGATCTACACAATACCTTCTTTTGTTTTGTCGTTACCGATAAAACCATTTGGCCGCTTCTTTATTGCCGCATTCCCTTTGCTAATGTGTGCTTTAGGAGTTCTTCAAAAAAGCTGAATTCCTGCAATGGACCTGGTCTATATTCTTACGATATGGTTGCCTTTGCTTCAATCATCCCTATCTTTTAAATAGTTATTCCCTCCCCTAATATATTTTAGTCTTCACTTGCGCGCCACCCGTAGTAAGCCCTGGTTGGAACGAAAGTGATCACCTCGAATGAAAAATCCTCACCTACTGCCTTAGCAAAACTGGCCCCTCATAACGGAGCCTTATGGTGATCGTAGCTATTTATAAGGGAATTCAACATTTCTGTCGCTCTCCTCGATTCTCTTCGTTCCTTTGTCTCTGCGCATCCGCCTGCGACTGTGTCGCTCACTGTCATGAAACCACAGAATCAAGCTAGTGAGTATTTCAGTGCAAAGTCAACCGCGTCTCGTCCCCCGTTCCCTAGCTGCGGCGTCTTGTCCTACGAAGTGGCCTTCTACTCCCAGTAGCTATCTCTGTTACCATGATCCAATGGAATTTCTTCATTTGATTTGCCATACAAACGGAACAGCTTACATTAGTCCGCGCCCCTGTGCGCCCAGTAAGCGTCCTTTGCGAGCTTCCGCGGTCACCCAGTTCCGCTTGGCGGTCCAGTCACATAGAAGCAGGACACTGTCGAACAGAAAGACTCTCGTCTTTCTCTCTATCTGGCGTGTGTACCCAACACGACGTAGTGCCCTCGTCGCACCTGACAATTCATGCGGTCTAAGCGCGGGGTTTTTCTGTAGGCGCAACGTCCCCCGCCCAGCTACATCGAACCCCCACATGTCCACGGTCCTGAGAGCGAGGAGCATGTGCATTTGAGATATACACTTAATATAAGACTCAGGATACCGTCCTGCTATTCTCCGCCGCCTTCTCATCCCCCAGACGCGGATACTGATTCTGCTCCTGAATAACGAGAATGTATCAGTATGGCAGTGACTAATTGTAAATCCCTATTACAGGAGATGCGCCTTACCATTAATGTACAGTGGCCGAACGAAGAAGACTGTAAGCTGCATTTTAAGCACGGGCCGATGCATAAGTATGCAGGTGAAAACAAGAGCTGATAAAGCCGTCCATTCGCGTTATTTTGAATGCTGATCGTACGCTCTAACTTTCGTCTGTCGGCAGTTGTGTTTGAAAACGAAAATCTATTACTTTTTGTAGAAGACGTGTCAGAGTAAAGTGGGTGATTCAGCTCTGCAGGACAGCCGATGCGCGCGGAAAGAACTATTGTTCCTAGGACCCATTTTTCCAACCATTTTCTACAGAATGTTGCTGATACATTGCACGAATGCAGAGCTGTTATTATGATTACTATTACTAATATACTGGGCGTTATGACGTAATTATCTGTCTGATTTTTGTGCAGCTTTATCTCGTTAATCCGTATGCACAACACTTGCCCGGTCCTTCGAGTCCGCATTTCGTACATCCTAATTTCTAGCCTTCAATACAATCATCGTTTCTTCATCATGGTGACGTATTTTCAATCGTATCGTATCAATTTCTGGTTATTTCGCTTGCATTGTTCTCGTATCTAGCAAATCTCCCAATGTTCAATGACAGTGTTGATTATTGTTACATGCGTAACTCATAATACATTGCAAAAATACGTTTCCAATACATATGCTACCTACCGGTGTCGCGGTTATTAGTTTATATTTCTACGTGTTGCACATTAGTTTGACCTTACAAGAGGTTTCTCCATTTGTGAATATTCAACTGAAGGTAATGCCGCCTTCATCGTTCTATGAAAGACAGCTTGATATTTAGTTATCGATGTTTAAGCGCGTCATATATACTAGAAATCAGAAAGTAGCATGTAAAGAAACATGGAAAATGAAGAAACATGACAAAAGTCAAGGTAGAGCCTTCAACACATTTATCCTTTCAGTCATGTGGCCATCGTTACCCTCGGCTGTTTTTCCCAATAGTGGTCAAGTAGAATATACTACCGAATCGATGAGAACTGTTTCTTCTTTTTTTCGCTTCCTTTCTCTAAAATTTCTAGGCAGACCTTATTAAAAAGCCTTTAAATTCGACCAGTCGGGCAAAAAAATATACTTTGCAAAACTGCATTTAGTTTTTACGAATGTGTTTCCATTATTGTATGGAGGCGCTTTTATTTTTTTTCTAAATTATGCCATCCTCCTGCCAAGATATTTCTATACGTCTCTGTATTGTATCCGCTTTGTCTGAACTCATTCATTTTTAATTTGGGTGCGTTTTTAGTTAGTCAAAAGACGCAAATTAATATACGATGCAACAATAATCTCCATATTGTTCAATATCGCAATCGTACCGTATATATATATATATATCTATTGTTTCATTCTATCATAACGGTTTATCAGTGAACACGAGCCTTGTCTGTTTAGCAGTGACGCGTTAGACTTGCGTTTGTTAGAATGGGAAAAATCACGACCTTCTCGGCTGTGTTCCGTACCGCTTTTTTGTAACTACAATTTTTCTCCTTTCTGAAATCGAAGTTACCACTAGCAACTGATGGTTCCTTGTTGTGCGTACGATTTCTTATTTCGTTTTCGTATTTTGTTCGCTGTCGTTGCGCGCTGGCTTGCTATCGCTACACACCAGCGTTCGTGTTAATAATTAACCATGCATATGCACAGCCTGCAACCTAATCTTGAAGGGCAAAATGAGGTAAGGGGTGGTGGGGTTTTGCCGGCTACGATGTCGAGGCCGTGCGGCTGGAGGATGGACAGCTTTGCTTTGGGCGATGTCTGTACGAAATGAAACAGGGCTGCACGCCCTTCATTGATTCTGATGGAAAACCGTTACACTGATGCTGTTATGTCCCATTTAACCCATGGGAGATCTTGGCGCTGCCACGCGCACTTTGTCAAAAATTCCATCTCAAAGGATTTACGTCGCGAAAGAAGAAGACTTCAGTAACGCTGAACTCATCGAATACATTGAAACGAGCTGGTATCACTTCCTGCCCGCACCACAAAGCCACGTCGGTTCAGGAGCAAAGCCGACGCGCGGCTCGCGCTTCAATTTGCTTGTACCAGCAATTTGCTACTTGTAACAAGCACTAATAGAAAAAAAACAAGCAAAATGTCACTCATCCAAGATGGAATCCGCAGGGCACGCTTTTTGCTATTTTTCGTCCTTTTTATTATCGTGTAAAATGTGATGCAATCGTCTTACCTGAGTGTGTTCTATGATGTAGCCACCCGTATCCACTATCAAACATTGGCCCTCAGTCAATTCAGCCTCAGCGGAACTCACGTAAACGATAAGTTAAGCAGGTGTATTGGCATTAATTGTACGCCATTTTCAAGGATAGCTAGATGTCTCAGTGTTCGTGAACGTGTCAAACGCTTCTCTGTCCTAGTGGTCATGCGGAGGCCAATAAGTCTACCGTTACATCTCTATTCAAAATTCTGGAAGGGTAAATGTATAAAATCTCGCATTGAGTTTGATGTCTAGTGAGGTTTCAGCCACAAAGAAATTTCACAGATTTCCTTTCACAGACACAGAGTGTAAACGACGGCAACTGTACAGGACAGAGGCTATATGTGCTTAAAGAAACGCTAGCAATTATTGTTGTAGGTTGCGAGCGGTGAAATCTTTGTTATCTGCTTAAGTTATGTGTTAACTTAAACCCGGGACATTTAAAGGGGCCGAGAGAATACCGCCTTAGATAGCATCATTGCAGTAGCTGCACCGCAGTGGTCCACCGCCGAGGTAAGACAACAACGAAATGACCAAATAATGTCGTGAAATATTAGTTTATTCGCTTTTCTGTTCATGCAAACGTTCAGTATGCATTGGTGCGACGTTTCTTTAACAAGACCGAAGCCGACCCCAAGTTGAAAAACTGGGCCGACCCAACAGCCACAATACGCATAAGATGCAAATCATCGATGTTAGCAAAACAACCATCCTCGGCCGCTTTAACGTCTACACAGGTGCACAGATAAGAACTAGCTTTACCTTGTCCCAGGGTTGCTTGTCTAAGCATTCGATGCTATACTCGGTCTCATTTGTCGTTGTACTAGAAAACATAACCTAGTCCCGTAACAGGAAGAGGTGTGCTCAAGAACCACAATTCTTATCAGCTCTCCTCAGGGCGCGCTGACCAGCAGTTGCGAAGCTGGGCGACCTCGTTTATGCCCAACCCGCGTTTCGCTTTGGTCCATTTCTGCTTGCTTCATACTTGCTCGTGGCGTCGTGAAACGCGCATAAGAATGAACTGCCGAGGAGAAAGAGGAGTCCTTTCGACTGACCCAGTATCAGGTCTGCGTTTCGCTGTTCGCTACCGGCGTTGATGCTCCTCTGGATAGCAGTCGCATCGGCATCTCTCGAAGAGCCAACTTCTCTGCTGGTAGTGCCCGAAGTAGTAGCTTCTTCCACAACAGAAGCTCGGCTAGAGGCAACTGCAAGCGCGGAGTGAGCGCCACAGGGGCCGTGAAATCCTGTGGACACGCATAGGATGGTGAACACTGTTGGGCGCAACTCCGCAAAGCAAGATTTTGGGGAAGGGGGCCGAGTGATCTTCTTCGTTATTGTCGTCGTCATCGAGCTGCACAGCTGTAGAGGGACAGCGTACTCCGATAACCAGTGGTGGCGTACCGCGTGCTACAAGAGCACTGGTCGTGAGCTCTCCAACTTAATAAAGCGTATAGAGTGTTTAAACCGGCAGCCCTTGTTATACACGCGCGCATATCGGGTGCTGGACTTTCGAGATTTAGAATCCGCAGGTCTGCTAGCTAGTACCGGACCAGCAACTAGAGCATTATAAGGTACACAACATGCCCCAAGGTGAGTTGCCGTGTTTTCTTTTTCCATATGCCATCGTCACCTTCACACATATCTTTGCATTCCGTTCAATGCACAACACCTTATAAGCATGTACGCGCTCGAGGACGTATCTTACCTCAAATATAGGCAGAGGAGAGGACCGTTTTGAAGGACTAAAAATAGGTGCGAAATAATTTCAGGGAATAGGTGCAGCGGCGAGAGGTTTTACAAGGATAGAGAAACACGAAAGTTCATGGCCTCGGCCCAGCCTATGTATAGGACAATGAAGAAGATAAGAACACAAAATAGCATGGGCCAGTTGATTCGAATGAGACGACAGCGTAAGTGGTCCAGCGAGCACTGGGTATCTCGACGCATAACGAATCCCGCGGGGGTCGGGGGTGCAACTAGGAAATCAGACCGGGAACAGTATTGCGGCTGCCGTTGCATACAGACTTTGTGGGGCCAGCAAAGATAGTCAGTACAAGGAGAAACGTTTAAGGTTAACCGTCCGTTAAGAAAAAGGAAGCCATAGCTAGCACTATGAAACCAAGGTGTAATGTTAAGGAGTGCGAAAGGCCAAAGGAATGGAGAGGGCTACAATTGCTAAATATGTTTATGAAATTAGCGAACTGTGTCGTGGCCGGAACATGTGTGCATGGAAGAACAATTGCCCCCGGGGGATTCCTTCCTGGGGTGCGAAGTGGGTAAGATTACACCGCTATGTATTAAGGTTGCGTAAATGTTTTTTACACGAGCGACTATTGTAGCCATAGTTTTCCCCTATTTGTAAAATTAACTACAATTTAACTTGAATCGCTCAATGGGAGCATCTGCTCAAATGTTTCACGCAAATAATTGCCGTATGGAAGAGACGCGTCCTTTAGCATTTTGTCCTTTTCGTTGTGTCCATTGCTATTGCGCACAGGCTTTTCCGTCCATAAACTCCATAGCTTGCTTCGCTATTGCCGGCTGTGTAACCGTTATAGGCCGATAAAACCACCACACATCAGTAGCTGCTGCTGAACCTAACGGCTAGCTGTCCAACCATGGCAATACCTTCATTTCCTTTGTGGTTATCTATAGCACATCTGCAACGATGCTAGCGGTAGCGCTGGCGGTAACTAGACCTCCATATTAGGAGGCGACATCTTCTCGCAGTATTTGGTTTTCCTGACCGCTTCTAGACGCTTTACCATCTCGCCAGCTTCGTGCGCATACAAGTTTTTAGCGTAACAGCTACTATGGCTATGGTCTGGCGGCGACGTCGTCCCCTTAAGGTATCATGCCGTGTGCTCCTTCCGCCTTCTGCGGGTTTCCGATCTTCGGCATACTACCCGACGGTGAGTCCCGTGCCATTCTGAACCCCTCAGACCCCCGAGAAAGACTGTCACCAAGTGACCCCGCTGCCCCTACCAACCTCAAACTCTATCTTCCCATCTTTCTCTGCTGAGCAGGAGACGAACAGGCACCTGGGCGACCGACGGGTGACATAATCGCGCCATAACTGTAGATGCTTCCGCCTTCTTTATTAGTCGCGACTACATCTCTGCGAGCTTCCCAAGTGAAGAATAGATCCCCACGACAACTAGCTTACAACCCTTAAAATGCGTTACGTTCTATGATAGGCTCCGTCCAGCCCGGTTTGGGTGGAAAGCTTGGGTCGGCCTCTTAAAGCCCTGCACGTAGGCAGAGCTTCTGTGGAAGGACACATCACTTCCTAATTCAGTTTCCATAACGTATCTGTTAGGCTCACTACGATAAGTTGTGGGGAAGCCACTATAGGGTAGCCTAATACACTGTGCAGCTAGGGAACAGAAGCTCGCCTGCGTAACTCTTATCACAAGGAAGTACTGAGCATCTACAGGGAGCTTGAATATGAATACATGTGTATATATAGAGAAAACATATTTCAGCACAAACTCCATTCCTCCACGTTAAGATTTTTTTTTAAGAATATCTGTTGTTTTCAAGAAGAATAAAACTAGGCGAGAAAACTGAGGGGTGGAAAGCTCGAAAAAACGAGTATGTGTGTGAGTGGTAAGGATTAGGCCGGCAGTTGTCAGAAAGCATTAACCGACACAAATTATAAACAAACATATCGGCAATACAGGGGCAGAATGAGGCATTGGCTGTAGCGTGTTGCACTAGGTCATCAGGCCCATTCGTATGTCCGATACTTCTATTTACATTAGTTTCACTCCATCTAAGGGCACAAGCTTTTATTTTTCGTCTGCTTCCGGAACGCCGCAAAGCTGCGAAAGTCTTCTCTGAGCGCTGTGTTACCTCCAAGTCAACAAACGCTACGTTGGGACCAACTGGCTTCTTTGAAGATGCCCATATTTTTCAATATTGCTATCCTGACAGTTCTTTCAGTATAACATTGATTGTCACCGTTAAACAGGAATTATTTTCAATAGAGGCTAATAACCGCGGAGCACGGCGTCAAAGAGCTACGCAAAAAAAGGTTAAGAGTTCTTTGCTTGAGCCTTAAGAAGTTAACGGAGTTTAACCCAATCCAGGAATAGAAAAATCTAGAATTAGGTATTTTGAAACAAAGTGGTTTAAGCCATACGTGTCCCCACAACGGCAGCGGCAGTCTATAGCCTTGTGAATGTGTAACGAAAACGAAAATACTGCTTTGAATATACGGTTTCTTCTGCCATCATTTTGGCTTTAACTGATCATAAATAATTTCACCAAAATGGAGAAGTAAAATACAGTTTATATTTAGACTTCTCTTACAAGATACGCATATCGCCTAGAAGGCCATTGAGTAAAACTGACGAATTTAGATCAAACGGGAATACAAAAATTGTTTAGAGGACAACGAATGTTAGAGGCAACAGCGAGGCGTCCTTCGTTTCTTTTTTTTCAGAAAGATTCGCTCTCCTCTATAGAAACGATTGATTTTTTTTCTACTCAACTCCATTCAATACCGAGGCGAATTCGGATCGCTAGATCATTTTTATAATAGGTCAGCTTGAGCGGATACGTCGACCCATCATCCCGTGATTAAGACATTGCTTCCGAGAACCCATGTGAGTGAGTATCATTTGGAGCCATACAATGAGACAAGCATGAGTGCACTTAAAATTGTTCTAAATGATGAGCGCATCAGTTAGTTATGTATTTACTCCCGGGGGAGCTGCGACTATAAAGGTATGTAATTATGCTACAACCAATTGCAAACAACACATTTAGTCTCGGATGTTCTTTGGGTAACAGTTACTATATAAATAAGATTGATAATGAGCTGCTGAATAAATAAATTAACCCTTGTGGGAAATGAAGCTTGTACCAACTGACCGCACAGAAATAAATCTATAGACAAGCGTATCAATGAAGAAAGCCAAACAAACTCAGCAGTGCCTTTCATACAAAATGCAAAAAGCCTCTAAGCAAGGCGGAAAATAGCACAATAACGACAACAGCTCCATAATAGCGATTATCACAGCTCCACTGCAACGAAACTGGGAGATGACTTAGGGCCTCAACTGTTATATATCAGGATGTACCTAAAGGGGCAACGCGGTAATACTCCCCCTCTCTTTCTCTTTTACTTTAAGTCTCTCCATCTCGCCCATCGTTCGCTAATGTCCTTTGGGCAAATGAGTGCACATTTGAGACACTTTTGCCCCCCCCCCCCCCTCGGAGACACAACGCATAACCTCCGATCCCGTCCAGGGTGTTTCCCATTATGGGCTTCCTCCCACAACGCAACGAAGTTCTCCGTAGGGCTTACCGCCAACCCTCCCGGTCCCGACAGCACCAATGCTATTGCCCCTCCGGTGACGTCCTCGACTCTGTCACACCTTATGGCGTCGTTGATGTCTTTCCAGTGCTTTTCAGTGCTTCGGTTTCGCCGTGACGAGCGCCTGGTGGCTGCACACGGCCGTGGAGCACACAACGCTGGACCAGTTACTGACTGTGATTGAAAAGCAAGCGGCAAGTTCCATCCGGGGAAGAGGAAAGAAAAAGACAGCAGAAAATAATATGACGCTGAGGAAGGAGGGTAATACTAGCGCCGCTACAAAGTGCTAGATAACCAAGCAACTTCGCAAAAGCGATCAGCGCTGCTAACTCCCAGTAGCGCTGCCATCCCTTTCTAGCTTTTGTGCCTTTAGTCGGTTGAAGCTACCGGAGAAGAGAAAGGCATGGCCATGGTCGCAGAGAACCGAAGAGGAAGTCGGGTCTGGTTTAAAAAACATTTATTTGATGATCAGGCGGGTAGCCTGCCGGCGGCCTGTAATCGAGGAAGAACAAAAATGTGCCTTCCTTCATGTTTTCAGTCGTGCTTTTCATCACGAACACAGGTCCACAAATTTTCCGTAGCTTAAGATCCAAGTCGAAACCGGCACATATAAATTACAGTGAAGTAACCGCATGAACATCTATGGAAGAAAACGCAAGTACTTGCAAAAAAGTACGCGTTCGAATGCACTAATTTCACACTTTCGGTTAGGCTATATTTTTTTGAAGTCAATTTTATAAGTGTACTTATGCCATGTTGAACAGTGAAGAATATGGAGGCACGGCAAGTTTGTAATATCATACGTTTCCAGTAAAACTACTTTTAGTCTGCGAAGTATCCGGAAAAATGTTTTCCTAGGAAAACTATTGTCTGCATATGTATCCAAACACAAAAAACTTCCTTGTTTCCATACAATGAAGCTTCCAAGCATTATCGGCTAAGATTTGTTCTAGGATATCAGCTCGTTTATATGGTTTATATACCTCTCTTACTGATGATGTCGCAAGAAAATTGTGCGGGGTGGCAGTTGCGTCAAAAACAGTGAGAAGCCTCGAAGGGACGTTCGCATGTAACAACGACGGATTTGTTTTGACTTCCGCTTTACATCAACGCGCCCCACTGTCGATGCACTATAGTATGGTATCAAGAAAAAACATTTGGATTGTTGGAGTCAAAAAGAATCTTACATCTTTTCGCAAAATCATTTCCCCTTAGCTTGTGCTTGGATTATAGGAGATCTTGTCATCAGTATGGAAAAGCTAACAATACGCTTTCACAGGAAATCAAAAGAACCGTGCCAGTTTAGCGTAAAATAGGGCAAATAATATGCGAATTAGTGACAAGTTCTCAGGAAGTTGTTAGCCATCAGGTTTGAGATGACTAATACTTTAGCTCGTAAGGAGCGGAAAAAATCTTCGTAAAAGGAAATGGTAATTAAGGAAGACGAAGAATACCTTGGGATACACATTTTCGAAGCTTCTATGTACATGTGGCGCTGTACTAGTGCGTGCAATGTTTATACTTGTAACGCGTCGCACAAAGCACTATGGGACAGCGTACACTTGTGTTTGAGGTATGCAAATTATCACAGTCAGCACCTGTAATTTATTTCCCGGCCTCAGGCAACAATCCTAGATTGTATATCTAGTGTGTGTAGGTAAGCAATTTCTGCCGACAGGCCATCGTATATGATGCATTGATACGTTGTCCCTTTCAAGAAAGTAGTGAAAATTGTTCTTAGGTAATTCTTTCGGCAGCTGGCAAATGTTCCGCTTCTGTTAGAAACAGGTTAAACTTGATTGCAACATCGCAAACTTGTCGAGCTTAACTTACAAGCACAAAATTTTCCCATAAGATCCCATTTTCCTTCGACGCAGCACCGTTTCACTTACGAGGTTCCCAAGGACGACTTCCGAAACCAAAAAATCGGGTAAACCGTCCTCACATCGAATAAAAGAATGCCACGGACGATAACAACATCATGCATAGTCCTGCTCAGTAATTAGTCAAAACATGTGTACGACGATGCTATTATCTCGTTCTCTTCTTCCCACGTCTGAAGCGGTGGTGTTATGAGGGGCCCACTGGGGCAAAGCTATTGTTCCAAAGAAGGAAGGAAGTTCTTGGCTCTCTGAAGGTGGCGTCCTGAAAGTGCCTGCCTCCCAAAGAGTACACCTCAAACATACCCGCTCCCGAGCTTCCGACGCCTCCTTCGCCTCTCTTTCGGAAGACACAACATACGCCTGTACAAGAACAGTGTACCTCAACGATGCAGGCATTCAATGCAGACCTTTAACAATACTCACGCCTCAGATAAACCGGGAGAGGTAGGCGCGGACGTAGTTTGGGGTATCCTGGGAGCTCCACCAGCCGCAGCTCGCTTGATTGTGCGATCACGATGACAATGTGCTGATAGCGCAGAAGCAAACTCGGTTAAGAACGCAAAACTACGAGCTAGCGTTCTTCGAAAGCCAGTCGTTGCCACCTGCAAGGGGCCCCCATGAAAAGCGCGCGGAGGACTCATCTCTGCAGGATGCAAGAAAGTGATTGAATGCGCTGGTCCACTGGCTTTGAGACCAAAAGCAGTGACATTGCGGGAGTTAGAGACAGGGGGCCATCTTCCTAATCACAATGCCATGGGTCTGCTCCACAAGAGCGGGCAGACGATCGGCCTCTGAAAAGATAAAGAAATAGTGCTCTAAGAATGCGTCTGTGGGCTTTGAGTATGTGTGCGGGACAAAATAAGTGCGAGAAAGATAGGCAGAAGAACACTGGCTGCGATGCAGTGAGTTCATTGCCGTGTCAAGGAAGTCACTCCGTATTTTTCTTATTATCCTCTTAGCAAGCTCACGTCACTTTTCTTACCAGTAAATTCGCTCATCTGTCCTAGCCTTTAGGTCGTGTGAAAACCTGCAGGATTATTCTAGCTTGCCTGGTTCGAGCGCCTTTCGGGCCGACTTCGACGTCCATCTTCGGCGCACTCTATAGTTGGGAGTTCCTCGCTTTGCCCGATACGAAAGCCGCCAGCCGCCGTTGCTGGCCAAAGTATTCTCAACCTTGCCGTGTTTGTCGTACATGAGATAAAGCTGCTTTGGATGCGCGTCAAGTGTTCGCGCACTAGCATAATACCAGGCTGCTGCAAGTAGGGAGCTCATAGTTTGAGGCCAGCAACAACACAGTCAAGCTCAAAATGTTAATTCTGCGTTGCCGCCTGCGTACACTTCACGCACTTTTCGTTTGTTATTTTCTTTTTTTTTGCCAGTCATCTGTGCAGGAGTTGATTGTGTTTTTATTCCTGGTAGAACTTTCACTAAACACCATTTTTTTCTTGGCATTCGCGTACAAAGAGAAAGTGATATAAACTGTGGGGACAAGCTAAATTGAGTTCCAAGTACTTTGTGACAACTTCAAACAATCCATACCTGCTCATCTTCAGATCTTCTATTGGAAAAAAACGTGTTGTGGCATAGAAAACGTGTTACTATGCCGCATATACATTTCAGGAAATCCCTTTGGGGTAATTTACTTTCATTGTGTATCGACCTTCAGAGCCATTTGTGAAAGTGCGGTTGCAGTGGATTCGCGGTAGCTTTTAAAGTTTCGCGACGCCTCTGTCGCATCTGTGGACCGCATCGTATGGATACTTGCGATAATTATTTTTATCACAAATATCCATACGAAGTATTTGATCGTGATTCCTTCAAACTTGCATAGACGAAAATCACTGCCAATGCCATTCTTAGCTAATTCGTCACGACCTCTGTTCGTTGCTTTCAGAAGGCGATTTACATCTGTATGGCGTCGTGTGAAGTGTGGCAGCGTTTCCATACATGTGTACTTGGAGTCGTAAAAAGGCCCAGACATGCACTGGCTTTGTTAGCATTCGATCCCCAACGTCAGCCCGCGAACGCTGACTACCCCGGGACCAAGCAGTCCCTTTCCTTAGCAACCCCTTTTAACCTTTCAGTTGGTTTACCACCAGTCCCCTCTACCCCTACCCTCCATTGATTCCTTCTATTGCACAAGTAAGCTTCTGGGCGTATTTTAACTTTAACTTCGCACGCGCATCACATTAGCCGCTTGCTGTTCGTAGCTGCCTGCTGCGTGTAGCGACTTCGCTTGGCTGGCCGCAACTGTAGACAGCCGTTGCTTAGCTAGACGCTGCCTTGCGACCGTCGAGTTCGCCAGCAATTTGCTGGTGTACTGCTGCCTACAGAAGCGCGAAAAACTATCAGAGTGACGAGAGCTCTCTCTTTCTCTCCATTTCTGTTTGTTTCGCTTCTACAATGAAAAACAACAATGAGATTTGATTTAGGGACGAGGCGGCCCTTACGAAGACAGCAGGACCGACTACAAGAATAGATGCTAAACTAGAATCATTTTCATGGCGTCGAAGGGGCAACCAACAACGCAGTAGAACGAAGAATAGAGAATCGGGTCGATCGAGGACTGTGGTTCAGCCGGAGGCTTTTGCGAACGAGTCTGACGCAAAATAGGACCAACCCTATAAAGCTTGCTCCACTCGTTCTGATGGTCTTATGCTATCTGACCAACTGACGGATCTCGTGTGATCCGTTGGTCGGTCCGATGGCATGACACTCTGATACTCCTTCTCTCGGCATCCTCCATCCTCACGCGGACTCCAATACCGACGAACTGGCATATTCACACGGAGATAAAAAAAAAACTTGCTACCCACAACGGCAACCTACTTCAAATGAATTACAATGGCGACTCAAGTTCAATGGTCGTGTTTGCATTAGATTACACGACGAAACAGAGGCGATGGCCATGGCAACGGTGGGGGCGGCAACATAGGAATTGTACCAGCAGCCAAGAATTGACATTAACCCGAAGGTAATGGCGGGGGGGGGGGGGCAAGGAGAGGTCGTCTGGCGTGATTCAGACAGAGCTTCGAAGGAAGAGTAATATTGAAGCGAATACGATATATCGATGTAAAAATGCTGGCTGTAAAAAACGGGTAATCAATGATTCATACGAAAGGACCCGCGAATCGTCGTGAAGACAAATCGAACATCGGGTGATCTCTATTATATCCTGTGTAACAAGTAAAAGCGATTGAGTAACTAATACCGCTTGCTGCTCGTATGCGTTAAAACGTATTCCTCATTAGATGACGTTATTTTAGCAAAAATTGGCGTAGAGTATGAGCTTCACATACTCAACGCTATAGTGATTTCTTACTGTCAGTACAGTGTATTTATTAAGTAATATTTTATAAACGTAACATTCATAATTTTCGGAATAAATCACAAAGACGAACGGCTTGTTTCGCAAATAAGAAACACAGTTTAAAAGTTTATGTACACACAAAAGGCACTTTGTAGATCTGCGATTCTGAGTCGGTAAACGATTTTAATTCCGTGATAACATAGAAAACTAGACAGGTCTTTAAACATACAATAAATTTCATTTAAACTGTATGCATAAATCATATAAACTAAACCTATGCACTTATGCACTTCATCTGTCTGTCACCTGAAACAAGTTTCACAATTGTTCTAGCAATAGCTTTGCTAGACATTTTACAAGTTCTAATATAAAATAGATCGTCAATTATTCTACAGTTTCAGATAACTGTGCAGACCTATCAGCGGTCTGGCGTGTCCTCCCTATCTTAAAAGCGCTTGTGAATGCACTAACCCACACGGGTTTGTGACAATGCTTTCGAACGACGCTTCATAGAATCGCTGCTGTGAACCAACTACCCAGTAACAATTCCGTAATAACGTCGTGTGACGAGCCTGTTCGCTTTAGATAGTCTCTTCCTCGCTTTGCTGCTTCTCTCCTTTTACTCCCCCCCCCCCCCCTCTTTGTCCTTTTGTCCCCTTTTGCTCTGACGCATTCGCTCCTGGTAATCGGGAATCGGGTTGCTCTTACGTCGATGGCGAGTGGCAAGTTGGCTTAGAGATGGCGAGACACAAAAACAAAAGAGAATACGGTTTCCCTCTTGACGGGAGCGTAGGGCGTTGAAGAATGAAAGGAAAGGACAATGATGTTCCAAGTAAGGGTAGGCGTCGTGCAAACGGAGCTCTCCAAGGGTGCTGTCGGACCTGGGGTCGATGGAGGATTAAGGCGGTGACGCCTCCGTCAGCAGCGTTGCCTCGCATTCGAAGGCAACTCCTGCCGAGGCTGTAGCAGTAGAACGGGTCAAGTATTCGCATTTGCTAGTGTTTCGGACGCCTGTCAAGCTTTAGCCGCCGTACCGAGAAAATCTTGGAAGCAGTGCGTAACATCATGGCAATGCGGTTCCGGCTGCCGATGGGATTCTGGCGTTCCTGTTGTTGTCTTCAATGTTGTAGCCGTTTAGCGTTTGTAGGACTTCGTCGTCGTTTTCGATCGTGTACTGTTCTACATATATATATGTATATATATATATATATATGTTAAGAGTAGTATAAGTGCGTCCCAAGCAGAAGTTATTAACCCAGCGGATGCTAAGACGCCAAGCTGCTTATTATGCTGCCAGTAAAACAGACTAAAGGAGAGACTCGGTTCGAGTGTGACAGATGAAGCGGGTAAGCTTTACGTGCCCTTTGTAAGTGGACGTAAGCTGCACCAGATGGGACCGAGTTTACGGCATCAAATGGGAATGTCGCGAGCCGAACCCAAACGAAACAGTGGGTTGACAATGAAACGACGCAGCGAACTACAAGGATACTTTTTAAGCTGTACGCCGGATACTGACGGGCGAATAGAAGAGTTTGAACAGGTCTGGGCTGTTTATGCCTGGTTAAAGTACATATTGGTTTTGGTATAGAAATGTATTGTCAATAAAGTCGCAACATCTTGTCGGAAAGGTGGCTTAGGGTAGCGATAGGCTAATATATTAGCTCAGTGGCAACACTAATATGCAGTAAGGAAAAATATATGAGCAAGGCCCACATCTTATATATTTATCCTTCTGTGGATGGTGTACAGCAAACACGGCAAACATCACGTAATAAGCTTGCTCAACGTTGCTTTTTCCTTACTTCCTTAATATAGATCGAATTTAAATTATATTATTTTAATATATACGTATTAAAATATATATAATTTTAATATATGTGCATTAAAAAATATATTTTTTTAAATTTTAAACTAATCATTAAAATAACTTCTTTCAAGTTTCCTATATATAAAATACTTTCAATTGTTTGTTATTGAATTCTCTATAAATAGTAATATTATATTTACTGATCTTAATTTGTTTATCCTTCTTTATTGAACCAGAACCATATTTATATTTATCTGTTATTTGAATTCCAGCACAGCCTTCCAGCATATACTATTCTAAGAATTATGTAATCAATGATAACAGAAAAATTATAATCTTAGTTATATCTGTAAATGCTCTTGTTACCTGTCCCAACCTTATAATACTTCTATTAGGCTGAGATATATTAGGCCTAACATCTTATTGTCTAGGTACCTGGACTTTAATTTTTCTGGAATAATTATATTCATAACTAATCGTTTAGAAAGTACCAGTCTCATTTTAAGTGTAATTATAATAATTGATTGTTATTATCGAAGTATATTAGATACTACGAATAAAAAAAACTGATTCACTTCATTATCATCATTGCCGTCGTCGTCGTATTGAACTTTGTAAAGCTGTTGTTTCCAAATGCTCTTTAGTTTGGGGAGTCGACCTATTTTTTTTATCTAACGAAAATACTGCTCGCAGCGAAGTTTTCCAGTAGAGAATCTTGTAACTGGTATTACAATATTCCCACCATATAGCACAATATAATAATCCGTCTTTCTTGTATTTTTTGCGAAGACTATTTCGGTCCATGCTATTGAGTGACTTCTGCTATTGAAATGTTTCTTCTTTGTTTTTCTTTCTGCAATTATCTTGCCTTGGGCATCCAGATTGCCAGCTGTTTATTTGTTTGCCGCTTTTCTCTCGTTCATTCAAAGCCTCAACTACTTCGACTATCTGCTATGGCGAAGGCGCACATTCAAGATATTTCACCTATGCACAATAGGGTGCCCGCACAGGCAACCGTATTATTTGCTCAGTCAGTTTTTAACGCCGCTAACCGTATTGCGATGGTCGAGATAATTCTTCGATGAATATCGTTATAACCCTAACCCTGCACCGAGAGCGCAGCTACTGCGAATTAGCTTCCGCTGCACGAAATAGCGCTGGCTTAGTTGTATGTGAGGCCATTTTTCTGGATTTTGAATTTACCCGCCAAACTTCTGCGCACATTTGAAAACCTAAATGGCTTGAGTTAGTTATTTCCCGTTATAGCTAAAAAGATTACAGTAAACATAGCCGTCTGCTATGATATGGTTTTTGAGAACGTCAAAAAAGACAAGAAAATCGTGTTGTGAAAACAGGATAAATGGCTGTACATAATTTGCGCAGCACTGGTGATGGCCGCTGCCCAATGAATATTCATGCGGTTCGAGTTCAAGCGACGCTGAAGAGCAACCGGTAACAACAAAGTGCGAACGAGTAGTAGACCCTTTGGAACACAGTACCAACTTTAGTCTTCCTCTTGAAGTTCCTATGCCGTATGGAGAGTATCATCTGCAGTTCATATCAAACGCCTTCGTTTTTCGTGTATAGTTAAATGTCGGAATGGTCTTGATTCGAAGCTACATATCGTTAAAATTTCATGGGCTTTACTGAGCTTGACGAACGACCACGGTGACTAAACTGGGCTTGGGGAGGCACAACGTGTATTTACTTATAATCAATCATCACTTCTGTGGAAATTACACGTCGAAGTGAATTTTGTTTTTTACGACTAAATATTTGAGTTACGAATTTTTTTGCAAAAAAAAAAAGGCCATAAGGTCTATTAATAAAGGCGCAAGGACTGTTTCGGCTCATACGCGTATTTGCGGATATAAATTAAAAGGCGACGATAGCTTAGCCACCACAATGTGTAACGATAATAACAATAAAAGCGATCCTTCATTTACAAACCTACAAATAGAAAACCGCCTTAAGTCACGGGTACGCTACAAGAGACTTTATGTTTTCAAAGCTCCGATCTTGTCTCTACGACGCTTCAATGCAGAATTTAGAGATCATCTAATTAATTTTCGAGATATAAAGCCTGATAACCTCCCTCGATTCCAAAATCTACGGAAGGTGAAAGAATCTAGAGGGAAGGAACAAGAACATAAGTTATGGCCAAATTCGCTTTGTTCGATATTCATTTTAGCCACTATCGTTTTCAACACTTTGAAAGTTTTCGCTTTGAGAAGGGGGCCCAGAAACCCATTTTGCTCAATCGGGCATAATTTTCCGTCGATCTCTTTTAGTTCTTACCAAAAAAACGTTCTCACACCATTTTCTTTAAAACTTTATATTTTTCGTGTTATTTAAAGTTCTTTTTTTAGTGTTTTTGACCTCTATTTGATTTTTGCTTTTCTGAAGTGTATTGAACTGGCGCGCGCCGAAGGCATTTATAATGCGGATTTTTACGAAATTCTCATAGAGTTATCATATGTATATCTACTTGTTTACCAGTTGTATAGATTTTTGTACAGGCTCTCTATTAATAATTAAAGTCAAAGGTTGTATCAGGATTTTAACAATGCAAAGCAAGGTCCAAGGCCAGCAAAAGATGCGCCTCGTTTTCGACAATGTATGTATTGCACTTCTGCTTCCGTCTCAAATCTCAGCCTAGTGGAGATAATTTTTTAAAGAAACATATTGGTTTTCATATCGCCATAGTCCGCATACAAGTTATTGCTGGTGGACGAAGGCCTTCATCGGCGTCTTTCAATCGCGCGGTCGGTTTCCCTTCATATTACGTGAAATAGATTTTCGGTCTAAACTGCGCATCAGGAGAACACAGGTAATATCTTAATCGCTTTCTACTACGACGGATATCATACTATTTACCGCAGGCCTCGTTATGGACGTATCAATATCTCTTTAGAACTATCAGTATTAATACGAGTATTACTATCCAATTACATTTGAATGGGCCAATGACTTTCGTCCGTTCTGTAAAAACTCACGGCCAACTGAAGTCTAATAGGCCACATAAACAGTAGCAGTTTTCACTGGCCGATTTGAGGCTTCACTATTGCGTGCCATGGGACATTCGATTTAGCAGTCCATTGAAATTGATTCTATAAGGATGATACTGTACATGAGCCTTTTTCCTCCTTATAATAAGGGATCTCATTTATTGAAATCACCATGCATAATTAGCAAAATAGGTGCGGGGCTAATTCATTAAGCTGATCGTCAACAGCTTTTCTGTGATTCGTCTGTAGACAGATAGAAGTATGAACTGCTTAGCTATAACCTATTTGTTCCCATATCAATAAGACAAATCACAAGGCAGCTTCTTCTACGAACCATTTTAGCCAGTAGAAGCCCATTGCTAATGAGAGCAATTACAGATACGAAGTTCAATGATTAAGCAATAGGTAAGAAACACGGCTTTTTCAACGAGTTTTCGAGTTCTTTAGATGTTGTATGGGATCTTGCTTCTGGCGACTTAACAATAGACCATTTCCTGTTTTTGGTGACTTCAGGGAGGCAATGTGGCTTCATTATTGGAAACAAAAGCAGTCTTTTGTTACAATCTAAGCCTGAGCTGTGTTCTCCATAACCCAGAATCTGCTGTGTTAACATGTTGCGCACATTCATACCGTCAGACTGTCAAATTTTATGCAATTTCCTTTATTATCTACCTGAATTTACAACCGAACGTCATATCTGACGTGCATCATTAATGCAAAATATTTAATTAGAGAATGCCCAATGAACATCTGCTAGATATTTTAACAAATGCCCAATTACAAGAAATGGGAATTTGGGCTTATAGGTCGGCCAACTCAGATAATTAGAGTAAAGCTAATCAAATATAAATCTACATAAACGTATGGAATATTAAAACAACTTAAAAGACCTGTTTTAAATTTCGCTATCATTCTGTATGTAGGCATTTGCAATTCGTGTTTGTATTGCAAACAGTATCGATGAAAGAGCATCTTGAAGACCAGCTTCAAAATACTGCTAAAACATCTTTTTATTAATTCGGCCTCAGTTAAATAGAGCATAAATGGGATCGATAAAAGCTCAGTCGTAGTAATGACAAAGTGTGAGCGAGGGATTTACCGTCCCTCTCCCCACCGTTCTCTCTCTCTATATGTACCTCAATGAGGCGTTTTACCATCAATCACTCTTCGTTGTTGCCTGGAGTCACCTACCGAAAGCATCAGACCAGAGAGTTAGCATGGTAAGCAAAAGTACGGCCCCTTGGCAATACACGACACACAACATAAACGCTCAAACGATATCTTGTGTCAGGCTCATCTTCATTTAGTTAACAATACTTTAATGCTAAGCAGTGATTTCGCGCACCTTCCTTCACGGTCATATACTACCCCATCATCTACCATCTTTAGCACATGCTTTCCTTGCTCCATACAGCTCTAAAGCGGCGTTTCCTCAACTCGAGGCAACGGGAAGCTTCAAGCTTCGACAGGGCAATGGTTGTTGCCTCCACCGAGAGCCAAGCAGCAGCAGCCTTCTCAAAAAGCACTTCTTCCTCCTCTTTGTCGCTGCGTACCTTTTTCCCCCGACACAACCCCGATAACAATACCCCCACCCGCAGTATGCCCACGCGCGCGATCCTTTGGTTACTCTCTGTCATTGCCTTCTGCTTGTGCCTCGTAGTCAGTCGTTTGACCGAACGGGTTTACCGGGCTATATATATATACGCTAGCGGCGATAACTACTGAATTTCTTACAAAAGGCCTTAGTCTAACGGCATCAACGGTGAAGGCATCTCAGTCAACATTATTCGCCCCGTGCTTTATTCTTATCAGCTAGCTTCCTTCCCTGACTCGCAGCATCTTTCTCAACCCTCTATACTTCTTCTTTTAAGTAACATTCATATTGTTGCCCCTCAGATTCACTGGATAGCAAAACATACACACGTACACAAACGCATAGACCCTATAAATAGAGGGGTTTCCCCTGTACATCCCGCACATCGAAACTATATACATGTAAATGTTGTTGGCTGTGTATTTCTATGTAATGTTCGATCTTGTCTGCGAACACTATGTGTATATCCGTTTGTAATTTTCGGCTGCTGCTCAAAATTCAAAACGACATTAAAGGCAAGTACGATGGGAGGCAAGAATTCAAGGGATGACTTTACGGGGGTAAATGAAAACGCTAACCAATATCCGGTTTCTGCCATCACACACTTTTTTTTTCTCCCGAGGTGACTGTTGCGGTATTTGCTGACTTCTTCAACTATACGACTTCTCCTACAGTGCCTTGAAGGGTTTTCCTTTTAGCAGCTCCCCTTAATGTGTAAATGTATATAGGTGAGTGTGCCTTCCTGCAGAACACCACAGAGCATGATTCCGATCGACATTGTGCAACACGACAGCAGCAGCAACAACAACAACGACGACAACTCCCAAATAAAAACAACAGCACATAAACAAACTCTCTCACAACATTGCACGCTCCCTTATTCCCTTCTGTTGCCCCAGTGTCGGCGTCACCTCATTGCTACCTTCTGTACCCCACGGCTTGGTCCCTTCGAGCGTCCACGCGGCATTGCAGCCAAACAGCGAAGCAGTCCAGCGATTCTACGCGACCCCTCAAAACACCAAGCGCTATTCCCCACGCCTAAACATATCCCCTTATTCGCAAGCAGAGCACAGAGACCACGCATTTCGGACTGTTCCATTGCAGCCGACCTAGGCCAGCTTTTCGACCATTAATTATGCCGCCCATCGGAAGATAACGGTTTGTTGGACTGGAGCGAAGCGGCGCTCGGGGGTCTAAGAACGGGAGTTGCTCTGTCTGGTGTTCACGTGGTGGCGACGAGTTCTCTTAGGTCTTTGACGCATTCAAGCGCCAGAAGCTAGTACAGAGAAGGGACTGTTGGCATGATGGGCTGTGTGTTTGTCCGTGTGAATCCGTCCAAGGGAGCAGGAGTTGCGAGAGGAAAATTGCCAGCAGTAGGAAGGAAGGTTCTTTTATTTCTTAATGAGACTTTCTTATCAGATAACGGAAAAATTGCGGCTGCGGCAAGCGCGCTGGGGCAGTACGGCACATCGTACAACCACATACAAACATCCCCAATTGCAATCCATTGCTTAAACGTAGTCCCGCAACAAAATATAGTAAATATAATTGTGCCTACTGTTAGGGCCTATTTATATAACTATACCAGCAAAATGTAGTAAATATATATAATTGTGCTTATTCTTAAGGGTTATCCATATAACACGGGCTCTCTTATTGTCTTCGTGATTTTTTTTTTACATTTCTTAAAATGTGTGAGAAATGGCCTGACTAGATAACGACTTTTAGAGAAGAGAAGGATCATTGGAGCGAAAATTGCCCCAGCCGCAACGAACCGATTCCTGGGCGTAGTTACATAAAAACCGCAAGGAGAAAAGGCAAAACAGGGACTACCAAGATAGCAGTTGCTAGTATGATTGTGATTTTCAGATACAAACCAAATGCAGGAAGACGGGTAGTTATGGTTAAAGAGGATTTCTTGTTTGTAGAAGAAAATGTTTGTGATTAGGCGTAAATACAGCCGAAGAGGTTCTGAAAATGTTTCATCTAGACAAAAGCTTGATAAGATACAATTAACCACATGGAAACAAAAGGTATAAAAGGACATTTGTGCGACAGGAAGAGGTACGCGGTTTGCACCTGATATAGTAATTTAATCGCACCTCGTAGCCGTGTATGAAATAACAAAATTAGGTTTCATCCAATAGCCTTAGTTATACATGCACAGTGAAGTGAGGGTAGGCTGTAGTGGAGAAAAACTCAAGTACACGAATAGGACAAGGCCCAACTTTGACTAATAGAAAGAGCAGGCTTACAGTAACAAACATTCGTCGGATCGACTTGACATTTGCTTTTCTACTGGGTAGCCTAATTTTGCTCCATCTTGTACAATAAACACACACATATACATGCATATATGGAGAGAGTCTGAAAGAGGGCAAGCTGTAATGTGTAAAATGATGGTCGCACGAAGTAAGTGTAACGCAAATATATAATTGACCCGATATTATGCATTATCTAGCCAGAACTGATTTCAATAAATATCAACTACTTGGCTTATATAAGATAAGAGATACTGATTTAGTTACGAAGGTTGCTGCTTTTGACGTTTGTATGTGGCTGGGTTTCAGGAAATCTGAAAAGGTACATGGCACTTCGGCTAGATTAACGACGAATTTAAATACCAAATACTGCTCGAGAAAGTAAACTGCTCGTAAGATAATCAACCTACCGCCGCAGCAAAGGCGATGACCACATCAACCCTAAGAGACGGGTGCTCCCTTGTTGAATGAATATCGCCATAACACGATGCGGACCGGTCCTGACCACATCGGTTTAGTAGGAACACTCACCGGGTCCTTGCTAAACCGTTCATTTTGCAAGATAAGAAGTAACCCTGATGCTACTTTTTGTGAGAGGCCTAGTTTCACTTTGGACCAGTGAATACTGTCTTTCCTATAGATCCCGGGTGTGCATTTCTTATGGATATAGTCACACATATCGTTGGTGGCTTTTATGACAAAATCCAGTCACCTATAAAGAAAAACTTCAATTGCTATGGTCCGCCTCGTAAAACATTGAATATCAACATTGTCCTGAGTGGTTCGGGGAAATCTGTGCTGTAGTGAGCCTGCTGGGCCTGGCCAGATGTCAAAGAACACTGCCACTGTGGTATGAACCTGATTAGCATAAATGAGCCGAGCTCATGTAACAACCACGTTGTTACAGAGCAATCGTATTTGACTTGAGCAAAAAAAAGAAAAGTGTACTTATGAAAAATGCTTAAAAAATCAAAAATAGCGAAGGATTAATTTTTCGAAATTATTTTCCGATCTTTATATATATATTTCCCTTGGATTGTTGCATACTGTCCATAATAGCTATGATTTGACAGTATTTTTCAAAATAAAGACAAGTATATAAAAACATGTTGTCAATAGATAAACAGAAGTGCATATCAAAACAACGGACATCGAATAGTTGAAGGATAACATAAGAAAAACTGAAATAAAAGAGTCACCTCTTTAAGATATTTTCGGTGCAATACAAAATCGACATTGTTAAGGCTTCGATTGCTGAGGCATCTGACATATGAAAGGATTGCTTGTAGGTTCATCCCTTCTAATCTCTAATAACCGCACTACTAGTACTATTATTATATACTATCATTATTATATCAAAATGCGGATATTTTACTAGCTGTCCTCAGCGTCTATAACTTACTATATAATCCAGTATGTACGTATCTACTCTGTGGAAGATAAACACTTTGTTACAGTGCCATTGCATTTGGTTCTTTACTTCTTTATTGCAACAGTAACCTCGTTTCAAAAACTCCTCATTTCGAGGGCAAATTTCCCATATAATTATTTAGCACAATTTCAGGCACCAATGAATAACTAGGTAATAGCGAGTGGGTTAATCACAGCCAAATTTTTCGTCGACCGCAGATCCCTTCGCCGTAGCGGGTTGCGACGGTGTCGTCAACCAGAATGCACCATATAAGGTTAGGTCAGGAGTTAACTGGCGGCTCAGTTAGTTAGCTAAAGCAGATACACGGAACGTGAGCTCGAAAGCGATCTCTGGTGCGTGGCCTCAAGATTGGGCGATAAACTTTGGCGAACGAAATGTTTTGCCCCTGTCGTTCTTTCATTTAGACCTCTCTTGGTAGCTATAAAGGGCTAAAACTTCGCCTAAGAATCAGAGCCCAGAAAGTGTGGACTAGGCAGCGGTTAGATCATTAAGCTTCTAACTAATTATTTTCCAACAGGGGATGTACACGCTTTCATATGACATTCGTCGCAGGTCGTCGTAAGAGCTTCGGCCGGAAAAAGGGTAGCCGCGTCGCAATGATGCAGCCTGGACTTTTCGAGAACGACGAAACGAGATGCTATGAAGCAGATGGTGGACGAGCTTCGCACAAATAAAACACTTGCAAGCAAACTTCATTCCGTGAGAAAACGCTTTAGATAGTGGCTCACTTAAAGCAACTTACCAGGCACAAAGAAGGCTACTAGGAAAAATCAGACGGTTAACGCCAGACTCATGCGTTCGCTATAGAACTTTAGTATCTCCGGAAAGCTAATCATCAAGTACAGCAATATAACTACATTCGGTCCATATATAGGGAGGATGGCACACATAAGAGTGCATTTATGCTGACGCTTAAAACGTATGTTGATATGATAGATGTTGCATTAACGGTGCCCTAGCCTTGTTTTGCCTTTGCCATAGGCTCTGTAAATTTTCGTTTGTTCTCAGCAGAGGATAGACGAAAGAAGATTCGATATCAGGGTCAAGTGTCCTCTTAGCGTAGGTTATCAACACGATACTTACGTGATGCAAGCTTCACCCGCACCCTTAGGAGAGTTCAATACGCTTACTCTAAGATTATTATCCGCCATAGTCATGAAGTATAAAGGCATTACATTGTATATTGATGTGACGGGCTTTTCCTCGTCTAGCCAACGTCTATACGCTTTCTTCAATTGGCTCTCACTCCCTTTTTACTCCCTTTTTGTTGGCCTGACACGATGTATGAGATCGGTACCCGAAAATGGGCATATTGCCATATGTTGTTACACTGAATTACCACCAGTGACTTGGAGACTCGACCCCCACATACTCCAGGCTTCCTTCGAGCTTGTTCCATTTCGGTAACCTTTTCTCCCGTCGTTCGGTCCTAAAGCTTTTCTCGTATGGGCGCGCGCTAGCTGAGCGCCCAGCGGAAGTGACTCGCCCACATCGGAAGTTGTCCTTTAAAAGTTTCGCAATCAGTCAGTGAAAAGCCGGCTTTTGGTTTTCCTTTGGAGGAACAATCTGCCATCGGCCGGAGCCTACCGCTAACAGTCAACTGCGGAACGACGTCTCTTCTCAGGATCTGACCAAGCTAAGCTTTCTCTCTTCCGGGGTCTTCCTCCTCTTTGCAGCCTCTTCCCCTTCTCATTTCATCACCGTTCGAGAAAAGTAGCTCTAGCGTCGACTTGTTTGTATGTGCTGGCCTACGATAGGTAAATGCTCGGAACGCTCGGCCGAGACTGTCAAGCCCCGCTAGCACCAACGAACTAAGCGCGATGCAGTTCAAAGCTACGGCTGATACTCAGCGGCACTAGCGTTTACAGGAATCGCTAATTGGTAACGCTAATCTTTTGCTGGTGTTGATGATGCGGTGAGGGTTGCTATTGCTACTGTTACTCTTGCGACTTTTAAAGATGTCGCTTGTCGTTTATCAGTTCGTGTATCCGATGTACTTTCGCGAGATCTAGTCTCTCCCTCTCTTTCGATCTTTTCAGAACACCCGACAGTTTCAATCAGGGCAATACGATAGCTATTTAAGCAGACTAAGGCTCGCTTACGATCGACATAAACCGAGACGGGTAGTAGCATAGGCATCAAGCAGAAAGAACACAAGAGTAACGGATAAGACTGTCCAAGCTGGTACAAACAAGGCCTCAATATTTAAGGGGAAACGCGGTAGGTGGCGAGCGAACAGTCCGCTTGGTTGATGCAGGGGAAAAGCCTCAATTTTCTTTCCGGGGGGAGTCACGAAGGAGTGGGTTCAATTATAAAAATGGTCTAACGCGAGACGAAGGACGGAAGTACTACAAGATGGGCTTTTCGAATGGACCGACCGCATGAAAGTATCCGGTTGCTGGTTTCCTTCGTTGGATCAACATTGCCCAGCAACTTGAAGCTCGTTAATGCACCTAGCTATCCTGCCGCCGTCCCCGAGTATACGTATCCTGCCGTTAGATCTTCAATGTGTGTGGACCTTATATTTGCGGTTTGAATGTGAACATTCACGGATGGACGTCTCTCGTTAAACAGCAGGAGTAATAAAAAAAAACCACAGAATCACTCACCATTATATTAGTGTAAGGAGAACCCTTTTTGGAACTTCAGACAAAAAACTTCGACGATTAAAGTTCTGCGTGCAAAACTGCACTCGCAATGCATTCGGTGGCTGATCTTGTGCATAAAGGAACGTGTCCTGGATTGGAACCCAAGATTCGCATCTTTTTATATTTCGTAGGCAAGTATCATAGCATTGCACCAACACGAAGATCACGTAAAGATCTGAAGTTTACACAGGACAGCAGAAGTGTCATGCTTAGATTGGCTTAGATATGACGCACGATTTTTAAACTTCCCAATCTACATTGAACAAATTCACTTGCTATGAAAAATTTGTATTCGGAAAACAGAAAGAAATTACGTGGATATTTATATGCTTCAATTAATATTAAAGAGCAATTGTACCTGAAATCGGTGGTCGTCATGCTTGTTTAACTGTGTAGGTTACTTAATATGAACATACGTAAAATTTCAATAAAGTAACTATATCTAGATTGAATATACGAAAACATAGGTTCATGTTTGGAATTACACAGATAGATATAATGAGTCAACTTATCAACTTGTGCTAAATTCAATGAGCGGCGGCAGAAAGGTCCCTTTCCTGACAATTATTATCATTTGTTTGTTCGAAGTTAAGTCGATGGAAAAACTTAAACGATGGACTTTAGAATAACGATACTTTTAAAATATCTTAGGTATGCTCCTCCTTATCCCTGCGACGATGCGGTGGTAATGTCTCTGCCTACTAACAATTACCCTTTTACTATTTATACGATAAAGTCAGTGTTCCGGGAATGTTTTAACAACTGAGTAATTGCAGTTTGTATTAGTATGCCTTAATCTCGTCACCGTTGTCTCGTTTGAGATTATCACCAAAGCGATACGTTAGCCTATCAATCGTCCCTTGAATAGCATAAAAGCAATCAATCGTACGAAATGACATCTGGAAAATATAGGCCTGAAGCCATCGCCCGATTCTATCCCCCTTCAGGCTCTGGGTGAAGAATGATGATTAAGTTGTGCGTGTCGTAACCCCTCTATGTACTGTCAAATCTTACCGCATGTCCACAAAGCTCTTCAGGAATTAGAAATTTCTGCCAGCATTAACCGTTTTCTATTTGAGAAATGTATCGTAACAACACACCGAAAGCATTAAGTAACGCGCAGACCTATTAGAGGTTACCGTCAAAATTGCTTTTTCTTCTGTAAAAGGCCCATTCTCTTACCTGGTCCTTCTCGGGTGGGCGGTGCAGCCTGATCCATGTGCTGTCTGTGGTGACTGTGGGCTCCAATATGGGACCTAATTCGAAGAGTCTTAAATTAAGCCGATACGGAGCGTGTTGTCTATGCTTGCTTTGCTGAAAACTTTCCATCACTGCAGCAACTTCTGCTTCCGTTTAAGGTCCTGGAGATAGTCAGCCTCTCTGTGGTTTTCAACATCCCAATTCGCGTTGTTGAAACGATTACTTCAGTAATGTTGTACTGCTTAGGGTCTTCTTGCTTGGTACGTTTCCTAAAAATTCAACACAGTCCATTAGCACTCTCTTCTTCAAGAATCGAAACCACTAAGAGCTGGCAATATATTTCCCTGCAAGCTCACCATTCTCGGAAAATGCCGGATCAGTTCGAAGATACTGAAAACTTAATCTAAGTACTTATCAAACTTAGTCTATTAAGCGTTTATAGATTACAGTTGTAAACCAGTTAATAAAAAGTATTTTGAGGTGAAAATCCGTTCTCCTTCGTTACATCAGACAGCGGATATTAAGCTCAACTCGATCAGTTCATGCAAGCTTTATGGTTTTACATTATTTAGCCTCTTATATTTCTACACATTTATAGCATGATCAGATAATTTACGCTATACTAACCTGCTCAGGAATTGCAAAAGTACCCTGCCATTACCATCTCCCCTTCAAAGTTGTGCACGTTTAATTAGCCGTAACTTTTTTTCAGATAAACGCGTAATATCAAAATCTTTTTTAACGTATACGCACTATATTCAAGGTTTTAAAGACTTTGTTAAATATTTCCTATATAATACCATTGCCATATGTTATTTTGTGTTGTGTTGTTAGGTTAGATCAGATCATCAATGAATTTTATAACTGTTCTCAATATTCGATGGATTTTGATTTGGCGATTACAAAAACAAGTTACTATTTAGACGTTGTTCCGAGCGTTGATCTCGGCTGTACTTGTCAGTGAGGCTCCGCATTGTCCTTCAATTGCGCTTCTGAACACTACGCTGAAATTATCACGATATTTACATATTTAGTTATTTATATTCTCGGCTTATATCTCAGACTAACCGATCTCTATGAAAGTTGTACCAACTTTCGTTAGAATTTTGGACCTGAATCTATCAAAGATTTGCGTTCTTCATGTCATCATGTTGAAGCCATTGTTTGGCTAGCGTTTTTTTTGTTACCACTATAAACCACAGCTGATCCTTGTACCCTCCATTTTTTCTCACCATTGAGTTACACAAATTTTTTGTTCAGGTTACCAACTGCACGTAGTGGGATCGTACGTAAATTAATTCTCTAGGTAACACAATTTCAGGCAAATCTATGGTGGATAGTATTTTCGCATTTATTTTACAACCAGCATCCTGAATATCCCTGACATTCGACATAGAACACACTGTGTCTGCACGGCTGGCTATAGTCAGTCACAGATATGTTTAAACGAACTGTATTTTATAAACACAAGACCGCATACAAAGAAAGGCAACAACGATGTTTATTCTTGTTAAGTTTATACACAAACATTTTCCCCGAACGGGCACTTAGAACTAGCCAAATTCAACTGTGCGCTCCTTTTCAATTTCTCAACATTTGAACAACTTTTCAACTTACTCTGAGTCAATGACAGAAACCTTCGTTTTTTTTTACATAAACTAGGTAAAGTGGTTGATTTACGCTCTTTGTTAAAAGTCGCAAAAAACAAATTTAGCAGTACCGTCGCTAAGCTGGACTCTGAAAATATAATATCAAAGTGTGTATTTATAAGGGTTTCCAATTTTACATTTTTATGATGATAAACAATCAGAAACTTATTGATTTTTAAAATGCTGGCATCGTTTTGACCTCGTTTTTATCAAAACTCCTGTCTTGTTTTTGCTATAATTGATCAAACAATCGGACAGAAACTTGATTCTTGATGGTCGTTTGCTCTGACTGTGGATAGCCTGTCGCATGCCACGGGGTCTATTTATCTCTACCATATTTCACGTCTTCAGCACACATAAAATGTTTTGTGTGTGTGTGCTGAAGACGTGCACATACACGCACGCACGCACATACACACACACACACACACGCACGTACACACACACACACACACACACACAAAACATTAGTATTTTACTAATAAATTCTATGATGCTATTTTAAAATGCTAAGCTGTGTGAAGCGTATTCTGATAATATTTATCTACATGCGATCAAAAAAGAGAACTCTGAAATTTCGGGTCGCTGAAGACATCTGGAACAACGCCACCCTTAGGTTTGGTCTTTCTGAACCCAGAATATGCTTTCACTGGCTCATTTCCTGAATTTAACTCGTTCAGGCAAGTTGTGCACCGATAGTCATTGACGATAAAGCTGTATGGAGCTCTGGCCTGAATAGAGCACAAAATCATTAAGGATTTTCAAGAGAGTATGAGGCGCATTCATATACAGTAACTTAGTTCTAGGAAGGAAGCAGCTGAATCCTAGTTTGGAAAACCTCTCTCAAAAAGGGTCTTCCAGTAATCTCCAAAAGACCTGAAGGCTTGCAACACACTGCCGCTCCTCTTGATCGTTCTATCGAGGAAAAATAGCCAGCTTCAATAAGAACTCCACAAAAAACTCAGGGTGCACAAATCCCCTATGACCAGTCTCGGCGACTACAGAATTGTTAAGAAGCAGTCATAGAAGTGGAGCAATCCGGTACGATCTGCCACGAGTCCAGAAGCAGTAAGCAGCAACAGCGACAAGGGAGCCCGCATGCAACGAAAACGTACGTTCCTTCGCCAAGGAACTGCGGCTTTCGGAAGAGCACACGGAGTCGCATGGGTAGCGGGGTAACGGGAGGAGGCGGCTCCGCGGTCGCGCGAACCGCTGCTTCTCGCCGGGAGAAGGAAGGAGGAAGGCAGTCTTGTAGTCGAATGGGCGCGTCTCCTCCAATGAGCGCTCAGCGTCTCGCTGCTGCCGCCGCGGCAGCCGCCGACACTCCCGCCCTCCTCCTATGTCGTCGGTCGGTCGAGCCGCCTGGCTACGAGTTGGCAGCTTCCTTCGGTCCTCCCTTCCTTCGTTCCCGGGAGCACTCCGAATGCTCCTAACGCAGAAACACTGTCAGGAGTCAGGAACAAGCAGCCACGCGTTCCTCCTTCTCCTGTACCCTCCTCGTTCTCGTCGTGTCGCTAATTCTGGGACGACGTTGATGGACTGGGGGCGGGAAGCGGACGTGGGAAGCAAAGAGGAGACGTTGGAGAGGAGGGCCTCTGTTACCATCGCCGGAAGGATCCTACTGCCTTCGTTGCCCCTAGTGGGCCCGGCTCGGTTAGCTTAGGCTTGGTCTTGGTCTTCTTCTTTCCATGCCACCATCCTCGTTCGTACCAACAAAAGCCCCTTGATGCTATGACGTCTCTGACTGTATGCCCCTGTGCTAGGTATCTTTGCTGCTGTCCCGTCTCGTCTCGAATTTTGTTTGTCCTGTTGACGCGCAGCCGTCGTTGCTCTACCGTCGTCCTCAACGGTTGGTGTACGCGATCGGCTTGGGTGTCCTCGTTGTAGTAGTCGGCCGTTGTCGCAGGCGGATTCATCCCTAGTCCACTCAGGACGACCAGGCCCTGAAGTCGAATGCTAACTGCTGACGAATCGATCTTCTTCTCCGCTTATTTTCTCCTCTTCCAATAAAGCTGCAAGGCAGGACAACGGAGGCAAACGACTCGTTAACGATAGCGGCGACAATGGTAGAAATAGCACCAGCAAAGCTCTTAAACGGACGACCCCATGGGTCGAAAACTACGCCGTCTTGCTTTCTTTCCTTCATTATAGCCACTACTAACAACGCTTTCGCTGGCAGCACCTCCATCCAATGGCGGCCTGACGGGCCCTCGTTTCCATTATTTGCCGCTTTTCTTTTCCTTTTTGAGTTCCCTTTTACCCCTGTTATTCCCTACGATTACTTCCCGATAAAGCCCCCAGAACACGTCAACCAGAACCCAAAGTCTTGTGCTTCTGTTTTCAGCCATCTACGCGACTGGGCTATTCCCAGTAGTTGTTCCCGGGCTTTTCCTCTTTTGTGTTGCATTGCCCCCTGCTCATACTGACTTCTAACCACTACCACTCCCTAAGTATTCTCCAAATTCTCTGGTTGCTGTTTGCCCTTGTTTCCATTGCAATGTGAGGGTAACTACACAAAGGCAGTATTGCCATCTAGAACTACCTAAACTGGCCGCACACAGACTTCCCGTAGTCATCAGGTCTTTTCCCTTTGCTCCGCTTCCAGATCCTGCCATCTACTCTTACGTTGCCGGCGCCGCTATTGCTGAAAAACGACGACAGGCCCTTTGCCACGACAGAGCCTGCGCTGAGCTATAGACAGCATCTATGTAGCGGAGGATCTTCTGTAGAGCTGCCTGTTCCTTAAGGGAGAGATCTCTTGCTCAACATCCTGATAGTACTAGCAATAGCGACAGTAGCTCACATCATACTGTATGTTTCTCCTACAACTGGCGATGGAGTACGCGTTTTCGCTGTAGTTGTCAGCTGCCTTCCCTTACCCATCGTCCTTTCTTGCCCTCTTTCCATCTAGGTCAGCCGCCGCCACATGCTATGGTGAAGCTTCCCTCCACTTCACTCTTTAACTGCGACAGCCACCTTCTCGTCAGAACGTTCGTTCTTCACCGCTTTGCTTAACTTCGCCTTGGCCTGGCTAATATAGCTCTTCTAGTGTATTCCTGCCGATCCTTTAAGAGGTATCTGAGCCGAGCTACGCGCCATCACGTAGTTTCGGCGCCAGGTCACCACGCCAAAGTCCTCACAGAAGCCCCGCCAGAATGATCCCCCATCCCTGACTCCCCATTCAGCCTTACGCGGACCAAACATACGTCCAGGGAGAACATAGCATGCAGCGCTCGTCGCTAAACGTTCCTACCGACCGAGGACTTCCTCGATTCAGAAATGGGAAGAACCCAAAAACTGAGGGAAAAGGAAAGGATGACTATGGATCTAGTGGAACAAGAGCACGTAGGAATAAACAGGGCAACTGAGGGATGCGTGGGAGTGTTCCAGCAACAGTGGTGGCAGCTGTGGCCGCGCTGGGCCGCAGCAGTGAAGTGCGTACAGTTTCCATTCTGCACGAGCCGGATGATGGCGAGGACGAGCTGCCGTTGCTGGAGATGAAAGCAGACGAGGAATCCTTCGCTCGCCGGACGGAAACGAATTAGGGACTAAGTACAAGTTTGCGAATATGCGTGTGCTCTGTCGCTTCCCTCGCGCTTTGCCCTAGAGGGGCAAGGGGCGCCATTAGGGCATTAAGGTGCTCCCGCGGGAAGCACTCGAAGAAGGGCGATATGGACGACAGAGCAGTAGCTGCAGCAGTAAAAAATGAAATAGAATTAAAAACTCAGCTGGTAGTAATAGAAGTGTTCGTGATGGATTGTTTTTAAGATTATCACATCAAAGTAAGAGCAAGGTGTTAGATATTGTATTCTATAGCGAATAAGCAGAAATTTACGTTCGGCTAACGAGGAAGTTTTTATAGGTTCTACGTTATCTGCGTAACATTATAGATTCTAGGACGAATTTAGCCAGTGCTTATAAAAGCAGTTCCGTGTGAACTAGTTGTTACCTGGTGCATTTAATTACCATTAATAACATAATCCAGTAAAAATAAAAGTGGAAGTTTGATCCACTGTATAAACTTAAATAATGAAGTTTATATATCTAAGGTAGCTGAGCTCATTATATGCTAATTGAATGCCTCTTCGAAGACAGTTGCTTTGCTTAAAGCATCACAACTGCCTCTCTCAACTGTCTCAATGATCTATGCCCAACCCATAGACGAAAAGGTTGGCTGGAAACGGAACGGCGTGTTCAATGATAGCAAAGACAGTGAACGAATATTAACATCTGTTAAGGATCCCTGTGGCTGGGTGGCCGTAATCTGTGAAAGCTAGAAGCTTAGAAGAAATCACTGTGAACGTTTTATCTGCTTTTCTTCTTTATTATCGATTAAATTTAAAAAATTTACTAGACATTAAATGATCCCTACCAGCGAATATAACCCAGCTTGGTGTTACGGCGCCATCGTTTATATCAGCAGCTCCCTTTTTGATATGTGCGCAAAGCTCAGTACTGAACTGGTCGATTTTTTCGTTGATGCCCCATAATAATATCGGTAAAAAGTCGGATAGAAGAGACGCGTCTGCGATTTCGGTTTGAACATCAAAGGTTATTAGAGTGAATTTCAAAATGCCGAGTTCTGCAAGTTGTATCGAATCTTCATAACAAGATATGACCGAGTATGGGAGATTAGCGTGCAGGCAAGCTCCTCTTCAATGGCCTGTTGAAGACTACGGGGCCTCGAGGGTGTGGCGGCATCATTGGACTGTCGGGTATCGCTTTGACTATGGTAAATAGGAGTTTTTGATGTTTTTTGTTGATTTAGCATGACAATGGTGTCAATGTTACGGTGGAACTCCGTGGGCGTTAGAGGACAGAAAGGAACTGTCAATCGTTAGAAGGGTTAAAGTTTGCACCTGACAATTTGATCTGATGCGAAGTGTGCATGGGATGGGAGAGCTGTCACACACAATGACGAAGCAGCACCGTAAATCTTCTTTTTGTGGACTCAAGGCGTCTGAGTACGATTGCATACAGGTAACACATATTTTTTTTTCAAGCGCATTTGAAACAGTTCCCTATCATACCGAATATTCGTAGGAACCCAGAGGTAATAGGGACGAGACATTACGTTTGATCGTATTAATCTGGGCAATAATTCCGAAATTCTTAGTGGAAATCAAGTATTTATCGACAATCAAGACCTATTCTTTACGAAGCATATAATAGCGTTGCTGGGATAATACGTTCTAATACAAATTTTATTTTCTTCAGTCACTTTTTTCCATAACGGCTGTACAAAAAGGGGCTTCCACGTCTGGTCTTCCACATACACATAATTCGATTAGCTAACCTATAAACGGTCCATTCTAGAAGATTCCCTATGGATTTGTTAAACAATAATACTAATAGTAATATACGAAAAGAGCGCACCCATATCTTGGGCATGTACGGCTTCGTACATGCCCAAGATATGGGATAGAAGACGTACAAGCGAATCCTGTAAAGATATCGATTTAATAAAATTTACGTAGCCTAATAAAAGTCCGATAAGCTGTGGACCAATGACATTGAACCAGCAGGTGCCATGGAAACAGTGTGGGACACTTCCGGCGTATAATCGTCTCCTCTATTACGTACGATTTGTGCTAATGTACCCTCAAGAGGTTCTAGGTGTACATAGACTAGTTCTGCCGTATTTCTTATGAACTCGGTTAATTATTTCGCCAAACTATAGGGCCCTACTATTTCTCTTGATCAATATAAATTCACGAAAGCTTCCTGTCACGGCAAAAGGCTAGGGGTGTACACCAATACCTAAGCCACTAACGTTTAACAATTGACAGGCCTTCGATTGCCTTATGTTTTGCAATGCGTACATTAAAGCATTAGAACTATTCTGGTCGCTCAAGGCTTTATTTATTCAATACTGAAAGGGCGCAGATGAGATACGAACTACAAAGAATATAGCTCCTCAGTAACGGATACACTTCCGCGACATATACTACATTCGTTTTCACACTTATCAAAAAGCCCCACCAAGCCTTACCCCAGCTATTCCACTTCAGGACACACAGGCGTGGAGCAACGGGCAACGAGAGGGGAACGGGGCATGTGGGGCAGGAGTGGTTTTTCTGCCGACGGACAACATGTGTTACCTCAAGCACTTGTCTTTAGCGCATACCGGAGCTACAATAGCGTGCCACCGCCGCTGCCTACTGTAGGATAGCCCCTGTAATTGCTCCAATCTCCCGTGTATCGGGCCAGGTACCTTGCTTGGCTAAAGTGTTTAGATTACGACTTCCGTATTTCGGAGAGAGGGTTCTACGTTGCCGAAGTAGAAAGACGACAGGTTCGAGACAGGCTGTCACATAAAAAAGAAAATAGTGTATGCATTCGTTTGTTGAATCTCTGTAAAGGTTTCGTGAAGGCGTGAGTTTGTTCTTTGTTGTCTTACCTCTCTGCGTTTTTTAGCGCGACTGCCGGCGAACGCATAGCACTACCGTGTCGGGAGGTACAATGTGGTTAAGCCAGTCGGGGGCGGGACACTTTTTTGGACGTGCGCTACCACTCAAAGAGCTACCCCCATGCTGGTGGCCATCCTCATACCGAAAAAGCCTCTCTCATTTCCCGTTCACAGTGGCGATTGTAGTGATAATATAAGGATTACATGCGAGTCGAATTATTCATGACTGTCGAGTCTGCGAGTTCGCTCGTACGGACTCGAACGGCCCATTGAGTGCCCATAGGCGCTCAAACACATTCAGAAGCATCGAGAAAAAGTGCCACAGAGAAACTGGAACCCAGTGTACGTAGGAATAGGTACTCATCGTTTCAAACTGTTACAGATCCTCCACCGACACCTCGATGGCCACTGAAGCCAGCGCACCATCGCCCAACAAAGGCACAACCTCCCGGAGTCTCGTACAAGTCGTGCATGCATACCGTTAAGCACGAAGGGATTGATTAGTGGAAAGCTCAAGGCAGCGTATCTATAACAACGATGTGGTAACTAAAAATCGAGCGATAAGGCATGGGATAGGTGAACGGGCGTCTAAGTGAATGACGATAAACGGCAGTCCTGCCCTTATGGTCAGAAGAACAAAAGCGGCCGCCATCCGAGCCGCTGTGGTATGACGAAACTATACTGCTGACACCACAGGTAACGGCTTTGGTCATCATGGAACGTCCACTGGGCTGTTTCGGATTGAACGGAGACTGATAACGCAAGGTGGATGGGCTGCACGAGGGAGGATAGTGGAGAAAAAGGGAGAAAGCGTCTACGCTTTACATAAGGACGTTGTATATCAGTGATGTTGACACTTATCATCAAACTAGGCCACGCCATAAAGACAGCGAAATGTGCACGAAAACCGATCTCATTCGCTATCAAGCTTAGGAATATCTATTACGTGTAAGTCTAGTAGTAATCACCAGAACACGACAGTATATAAAAAGGCAGTAAAAATTATTTCAAAAAAAAAACATATTCACCAAACAGGAGCATGTCAACAAGTGCTCCGAGAGCCAGTGCCTCAATCGGGTATCTACCGGTGGCCACTGTCGTGTGTGTGTCACTATGCGATATGAGCAAATGTGGCTAAGAATGAAATAACTTTGGTAATTATTAACGTTCTTGACGTTTACACGCCGCATTTGCTCTGACCATTCTCCAGAAATGGCCTAAACGTGTGTAATTAAATAAAAAAAAACAAACAAACAACTATCAGAAACAACAAAAAATAAACCTCTTTAGCACCCCCTGGTAACACTTTCCAAGTGTATGAAAGACAATTAGCCCTAAAAATATCAAAACTAAGATTTCTAGGCAGCGGCACAACGTTATCAGACCCAGTCAAGAAAAGTCACTCTGAAAAGAAAATGGCTTTCTAGACCGGCGTTTATATGAAATTTTGAAGAATAATTTCAGCCGAAATACTTCTTAGACCGGCAGTTTAGTAAGGTACGCATCTGTTAATGCGCGGTTTTTGCCTGAAGTGGGCAAGAAAAAAGTGACCAGCTGGAGACCAACCCTTCAGCAGTTGTGGCAAAGAAAAGAGTCATCTGGTACTTGAAAGCCTCAACGAGTTCGGCCGCCTTGTCCTTATGGCAGTAAAGAGACCTATTTTGTACTTGAAAGCCCTAACGTATTTGGCCGTCTGGTCGTTGTGATAAAGAAGAAAGCCCTAAAAAGTTTGGCCGTCTGGCCATCGTGGCAAAGAAGAGAGTCATGTGGTCCTTGAAAGCCTTGAAGAGTCTGGCCGTTGTGGCAAAGAAAAGAATCATCTGGTACTTGAAAGCCCTAATGAGCTTGGCCGTGTGGTCGTTGCGGAACAGGACAGATCCATTTGGTACTCGAAAGTCCCAACAAGTGTGGCTGTTGTATTGTGGCAGAGTAGACAATCATCTGGTACTTAAAAAAAACTCCTGTGAGTTTGACGGTCTGCCCGTTGTGGCAAAGAGAGCCGCTGCAGGTGCAGGCGAGATTCAGGATATACGAACCTCGATAAGAAGGTGGCTGCCATGACCTGGGAGATCAGATTGTTAAACGCCCGACAGAAAGACCCACTAGGAAAAATAACATGCCATCAATATGAAAAAAATATATCTGGTAGTTGTGCTACCAATCAATGAAGAATAGAAACGTGAAAAAAAATTGCAGCACCAGTAGTTTTGAGGCTTTCTAAAACGAGGATCGATTAAGAACCAAGAGACTACAACACATACATATCGAAGTCGTGAATCAACTTCCTCCTCCTTCGTGCTCTAAGAAGTAAGCTTTTTCTTGCCCATGTTCCCCAATTGCGATATCCTTAGATCACTACGCAAAAGGGACGTGTCGTTCTCTACTAGGCGAAGCCTTTGAGCAAAGTGGATGTCCAGAAGTTCTTTGCAAAACTTTGCGAACGGTAACAGATGCAGAAAAGTTTACGATGTACGGACCCATAAGTGAAGGTGCAGAATGAATAATACCCAATTACGACAAACGGGTACAAGGATGAAACGATCTGAGGTTAACCAAAGTTTGATAAGCCAGTTATGTCCGAATGAACGAAAGAATTCAAGGATCCGGCTGACTACGAAAAGCTTTACTGATGAGCTGTTTTACAGGGTTCCTCCGAGCTCCCGGCTCCTTACTGGAGCACTGTGTGGCGCAAATCATGAGATGTCGACGCGGGAACAAGGCGAGATTACCAGTCTTCGTCTATAGAGTTGCTGCTTGTAGGTAGACCGACAGCAGGGCACCTCGGAGCACTGCTGCTCGTGATGTCTGACAATGAATAGTGATTAGTACTAGTTAAGCTTAGGGGACGATGATGGATCGCGTCTGATTGAAAATGTCTGGTCTGGTTCGACCGCGTGCAGGCCGAACCGGTGGCCTAGAGTTTGGTACGAGAAGTTCAATCTTAAACTGTTTAATCATAACTACTTAGCTGCTGCTCATATAGGCCGAATCCAAAAGTAGGGTGTAAGGATAAAAGAGGTTCACTTTGAAGCTGTCGCCCCTACATTGTCTTTTCGAAGGCTGGCCTAGGGATCAAGACGCTAAGAGAAGTTAGAGCTGAAACGAGAGACAATAGAAATCTTTTCAACCCCACGGCTGAATAGACAAGCAGTGGATAGTGAAAGAGGCATCGGAAAGACGCGAATTTTAACCATCTGCATATCGTTGTGCAAATGGCAGATCCGATAACAGGAATCTATGATGATAACGGCGGTGTACTTGGTGCAAGCGTCGAACCGAAATCGCACGTATAAACTAAAAATTAAGATTAATCAATTTCAACTTATTTTTGTTAGTAAAAAGCAGTAACGTTCCGAGTGTTCCTAGGCGAACATGCTCGAACGGCGAACGTTTTGTGCTGTTTAGCACAAGCTTAGTCTACAAAATTAGATTTTCTGGAAAGCTCTACTGTTTTCTGTTCTAAGGGCCTCAGCGACGTGAGGCCACTTAGGGCCTCGTTTTAGCTTTCTCTCTCCCAATCGAATCATGTTTGTTAACGTTAGTTAACGTACTGAATCTCATACAATCTCAAAATAACCTTCGTCAGCTCGTTAACTTTGTATAACATAACGCTTTACAAAAAAAGCAGTTTTTCAGAAACCTGTACGTGTCAAACCCCAAGAGGATACTGTTGCTGAAGTTGATTTACCTAGCATAGAATACACAGCAAGCTGTTGAGGTCGCTTCGTCGACCTACCGTAAGATTGGAGGGCGAGTGGGCTGGCGTGTTGTGGAGTGGGGTGGGATTTACATAGTGGGCATCTATAAACCCACTCGTTGGCTGCACGTTCAGTGCCTTTCTCGTAACCCCTACCTAAGCTACCAAAGCCGTCTGCTAAGATGAATTAAGTCCACAGCGGCGACAAACAGTTCAGCACACGCCATTCCACCTGCCTTTAGCCGCATTTGTTCACCTCTCAGTTCGGGATTACACGACACGTCTCGCAAGCAGCCAAGCGACGTACGGGCTTCAGCGGATGTGTACGCCAACTTGCAAACGTCACTGACATAATCGTGGCACCCATTCTCTGCCGGATCACTGCGTTCGAGCGACCACAACTTGTTTCAGTGTTTCCTCTTTCACGTTGAACTCAAATAGATACCCTTAACATTGATCCAGTACCTGTGTTCAGAGTGGTCTTGAAGAGAAAACTTCGTAGAAGGGCCCTTTCTACATCGACTAGTTTAGAATCGCGTCGACTCGTTGTCGCGTCTGCGCTTCGAGAATCCCCCCAACTAACAAAGTCTTCGAGACAGTCAACTCGGAAGTAGAGACAGGGCAGGTGATAACATTCAGGGGTATTAATTATAAAAAGCAACGATACTTTTCCGAAGTCGGGAGGTCCCGGTGGCCGTGTCCAAAGGAGAACAGTTAGGAGATCAGGAAAGCAAGACGACAGCTAAGCTACGGTGGAGCACAAATGATTAGAAATTTTGGGAGACAGCTGTTAAGTATGCTTAGTCGGTACAGGTTGAACCTACATTGATGTTACTTAAATGCCTTTAACATGAGTGTAAACAAGCACCTTTTTTGGAAAGGTCCTTGACTATGCCGTTAGGTAGAACAGATGTACTTGGGGATGTGCCAAAGAAGGTAATATCTTATTAGATCCACGGGTAGTAAACGAAGATGTTGCATACAAAGGCGTTTATGGTTTTCTTTTCGATTTTGTCAACGTAACAGAGTTGGGTGCTGCTTCCAGCAATGCATCATCGTACGTTTGTCTCAATTTGTCCATTAACTTAGCAAACGATTACAATTCAGTCTTCAAATTGAATCATAATCATTTGATAGCCATTGAAAATAGACCGTCAGTAAAGTTCTTATTCTAAACTTTTCATGCGCAGCTCAATACCACGATACAACAATAAGTTTTGGACTTTTTTTTGAACTTGTGATCAACTATGGATAGAAGTAATATATCTACAAGCTGAACATCAATTGATCAAATGCCGTTAAGTCAACGACAATAGAAATGGTAATAGCGAAATCCTTACTAGCAATACTAGTAGATACTAGAAATTAGACGCAACTCTACAAACACATCTACACAACATAAGCTTGTGTTTATAATATAAATATTTATGACAATACATCAGTGATCCGAAATTAGCGATTGTTCGTCCCGGATTCAAAAAGCTAAACAGTAAGGTAACACGGTATGATGTATAGATATAAACACATGGGTTATTTGCCACAAACCCCCGACAGGAAGATAATACGGTCTCAGTACGTCGGCTAGATACGCAGCGAACATAATTTCTGCAGTCACTGTGCACCGTCATTGTGTTAAATACGGACCTAATACTAGTAGTTCTGGTACCATCATAACAATAAAATTAAGCCCGCTCTCTTCGCGGGGTCTTAATATCATGACTTTCGTCATCAGATGTAGGTGAACTCAAAGGTTCCTCAGCATCACCGTCCTGTTCCTTGTCACTGTCCATATTCCTTGGAGTGGGACTCACGTCTGTAGGGGAATATTGCATTCCTTCCAATGCCGACTTCTCAGCCGCCAATGGCGAAAGCTTCTCAACAAACTTCTGTTTCAGTGATCGCGTCTTCGAAACGTCTGTGCTCTTCGGGAAAGATGATCCCTTTTCCGACGAAATAACTATGGGAAGATGGTCCTTTTTTAGCGACGGAAGTCCTGAGGGAGCCTTCTTTTGTGACGGTAATGGCTGCTGAGATTTAATTGGCGTTTTTTCAGTTTGCCTTCTGGTGGATATTTCTTCAGTGACTAGCACGATAAGCGGTTTCGACTTAAGTTCATCAGAAGTATCAGCTACGACCTGTTTCGCTGCGGGCATTTCTGCCTTTAATAAACACGCCTTCGCTGGCGGCTTAGACACCGCCTTTAGTCGCGTTAAGATTTTATTCAGTGGACTAACACGACCCTTTTTTGTTTTAGAAACTGCAGATTTCAAAACATCGGCCAAGTCATTAGTCGATCGATTTTTCTGTGGATTTGCTGCTTCCGCTACAGTATCGTATTTCGACAGAGAACTCTGTTGTTGTACGCGGTAACTTTTGAGACTTTTAAAGCCGTTCATAGTCACAGAAGACTGCTCTACGGAACATTCGATGATTGTAGGATACAGGTTTGGGGAAGACGAGATGTTCTTGTCTGAACTCCCGGACTTTGATTTGCCAGTGCGTTTCGCGGTTAAACCTTTACTGCGATGGGGTTTAGCCTGCTTAGGTTTAGTTTGTTGGGACATCTGTAATATTTCTTTTTCAACCTGCACAATTCGTTCCTCAATAGCCTTCAGTTTCGTCTGTACCTGTTCGTCCGATGTCCTTGGTGATTTATGAGAAGCACGACCTAAGAGCTCCATTAGTCTTGAACTGTACTTTGAAGACTGTAGGAAAACAGCATGGGCAAATATATGACCTTATTATTGATACGATTCTCGCTCAATTCATTCAATGTGGCTTCCACAAATGAACCACTTATCGGCTTGAATTTTCTATTCGTGTACAGCCTATCTGGATGAACGTTTTTCATCAATATCATTAGGATATTTGCCTAATTTTCCCTAAATCAATGGCAGCAATCCAACTTAACCCTTCGCTCTGTAGAGATGACGTAGACGAACTATAGGCAGATTTTTCTCACGATAAAATTATTATATACATTACTCACTTGCTATTTTTATCGAAGTAGCTGCAAACTGACGACTAAACAGACTCATCAACAGAAATAGATAGGGTATACTAAAGGCAATGCAAATTTCACAGTCGCTAATTCCCACCCCAAGGGCACTCCATTCGATGATCGCACCTTTTCGCTGTCAGAGTATTCTTTACTGTACGTATCCAGAACATTGGTAATGTCATGGGCAATTGCAAGCAACTTTTGCCGCTGCTCCAATGAAGGCCGCTGAAATCTTGCGTGGCGTTTTTCTGTCGGACTTGGTGAAATCACCTCTTCCTCCGCCATGGAGAGCCGAATTTTGACCTCGCGATTGCGGCTCGACGTTTCCGTTTCTGCTGCTGTCGAGGACGTTGAATGGTTCGATTTTCCATCGAGCTTCTTGCGACCTTTTCGGGCTCCAGTTGTAGGCGGCCTGTGACGCGGGCAACAACTTACCGTCTGCTTTTTACAAGTACACATAGATGACATTACAACCATGAAAATGCATGGGTAGTTCTTATGTCTATGTTGGCTGCCATACGGCAATCTTTGCGGTCGACAAATTAAACGAATTAGGAATATGGTTCCAGAAGAGAAGTCCAAGCCCTACATCTGACTGTGCCAATATCGATTTTGGGTAGGTTAAGTCTATAAATCAACGCCTAATGGCAGCTAATCTGTATAACACTGATGCACAGCATAAGCTCCATATGGGGTGATCTCGCCGAGGGTAAATGATAGAAAAATAAATTATGTATAGTGTGCTGTAGGCTACAAACAAATGAGGAAGAGACCGATCATGTAAACCTTAATTACAAGCACTTCGACCTAGAAGCTTACAACGTTAATTTGTTTATTTATGATTTAAGATGATAGCACATCGAGGAAATATAGTTAAGGCTTCAGAAGTTACCTATCAACAATTGAGCCTAAGAAGCTTACGTGAGGATTACAACATTTGCGAAGCTTCCTGGATTCAATGGTAACTTAACTGCAAAAGAACCAATTTAAGCCAACTTACTTCAAAATCGGAATTATCTCTTCTGCGTGATCTGCAAGATAAAGAGAAATAGATATAAAAGTGAGCGTACTATCAGTGTTATACTTCCGTGACTCGCCATAACACGCACATATCACGTACGTAATAATGTAGCTACACGAAGCGCTCAGGCAGTCTCAAAGAGGCAAATATTTCAAAGAAATTACTATTATTATCAATATAAGTTGTTTTTCGTATTTTAACATAATCGAACATTACTCTTGTTTGATGTTGCACTGCATACTAAGCACACTGATTCTTCTTTTGTCCTGTTGACAGTAACTTCTGAGATCACGCAACCCATAACAAGGAAGCCAAAAATGTCTTCCGAGTCGTTGAGAAAAAATCTCGCTCCTCGTATAATTACGTCAACTACCCGAACGATCCACATTTTAAGCGGAAAGTTTAATCTAAATTACAATTGTGCACAGTAAGCTTACTCGGACCTTTGAACTCTCTTTTTCCTGATATTTTTTTCTTCGACGTAGGCGTTGCTTGAACGTCTGAAAATTGCAGAGCGTTAAAAATTGTCATCGCTACCACTAGAATACTGTTATTATAGTACAGAAAGTGGCACGGCCGTATGTAGACGGAAAGGAAGTGTTTTCAATGTTCTCTCGGTCTGCTTAACTTCAGGATCCGTGCCCTAAATCTCCAGCGATCATTGGTAGCCCTTAGACATATATGTATTATATATAATACGTCTAACGGCCTATCTATAAGTCTATACCGTCTTCTGCATATATACGTATATATAGTAAGTATAATATCGTTATGATCGGGTGACATTAGTGTAATAACAAAAACAACATCCAATGTTTTACAGCACGGGCGCAAAACCTGAAATGTTTATATCGCATTTACATGTCTAAGCCAAAATACGCAAACCTGATTTCTTATTGGGACGATAGCTTGGGTACAATCGCGTCATGGAACTTTTGAATTTATGCCATTTAGGAAAGCGGCGACACATATCTCCACACGTCAGCTTGGACAACGTGTACTGTTGTATTCTTTGTTGGGACGCCGTATTGGCAACCGTTGGCAATTCGTTGCTGTCAACAAACTACGTCGTTCTACCGCTTCAACAAATGATCCGGCTGGTGGCAACTGATTAAGCTCAATTACGTTGCTATGAGCTCCGATTCACGTTCCCGTCCACCGAATAGCTCGCTGGATATGCGCAATTTATCGCCGAAGAAAAGAGAGAGAGACAGAGACTAATGAAGCTCTCAAGAAGAACTGATAATATCATTTCGAAGATAATTGCAAGCCAACCTCTCGAATAGTGTCTGTTCAGCTTGTTCCTCAAGTACAATGCACAGGTATATGGTTTATGGGAATCCTATTGTGATTCTGGCTTCTCTTTTTTCATCAGTTGCGCGTTCGCTGTTTCGGCTCGCGCTAAGGTCCAATTTTTGTAACAAATAGCATGTAACCTTGGGTAAGAGGTATAAAAACCTGTTAACGCCATTGCGCTTGCAAAATATATCATGGTAAAAATCGCATCTTCTAAAAACTTTAAATTATATCGTCAAACTTGCGTCTATTTTTCTCGCCGCTTCTACGTGTCTACAACATCAGGAGTCTCTATAATGGATTGCACACCGTGAGCGGACCCTTTTGTAGCCGAAGCGCAAGCTTTGGCGACACGCTACACGGATATCCAGGTCAGAGCATGAGTGAAGATACTGCCTCGTCGTTTAATTGTACAATATGCGTCTCTATCCATCTGTTCTTTAGATTCTTGTTTATCATATTCTTACTTTATGCGGATTATTGTATAATGAGAAATTTCTACAATGTCAATTGCGTTTACGTGCTTGGACAGTTTTGGTAGCTTAAGCAAGGTATATAATTTAGATCCCTCAGGGAGGTTTATGAGGATCAAAATGTGCGCTTTTAAGGTCTTTAAAGATACAATGGGTGAAGGTTAACGTTACCCTACTAAGTTCAAATTTTTTTGTGGATGCAAGATTCATGGGGATTGAGAAAAGACTCATTTGGTCCAATGGAGTTTGAAGTTTTTGAAAATATACGGAAAGTAGTGCCCTGTATTCCCGATCTGTTTTTATCAGATATTTCGTATATAGTTATACTGCTGTACTTGCTAGCGTACGGTTCCATAGGACTAATGTGGTTTTATCTTAAACTTCTTTAACACTTGAAATATTTTCTACTTAAATATATGTTGTAATTTTTGTAAATATATGTAAAAAGTGAACTTACCTTTAAGGCACTGGGGAGTTTTCAGCTGCTGTTTTGCGATAGCTAATTACCTTCACTCTCAGCTAAGATTTGTGCGGCGGGATGCAACAATGATTCAATGAATATATCAGGTATAAATTAATACTTCAAGCTTTACGTCTAGTAGGGTCAACTGTCTGAAGTGCTACCTAATAGTTAAAGTGTCGGATATATAGGACGAAAAATACAAATACAGTTGAACAATGCTCTAGATGGCTAGTTTTCATTACAAATCAAAGTTCACTTACGCCCGGCTTCGAACCTAGATTATCATGTGTTTTTAAGTTTCATATGCGAACGTCTTACTACCGTACTATCATGGAAAGTAGATTAAACATTCACTCCACGCTTAGTGGTTCATTTATTTAAATATGGCTAGTTTTTAATATTAATACACCGTTTAGCGGACCTATGCAAATATCAATATACAAATTGCTTTACTGACCTTGAAAACAGGTTGACAGTATACTGTAAACCAACAATCGGCAACATCTGGTAGAAAGAAGCATGACCTAGCGGACCGGGTTTTGGTAAGGGCTGAAGTAGACCCAATTACGCCGTAGGTCTTTTCTTGGATAATCTCCGTAGTAATGCTTCACAGTACAGATCCGGCGACTCAGTTCATATGGAGTGAGGGCTGAGGGCCTGCCTCAACGAAGTAAAGATATTTCAAATGTCTTAGAGGCCGCAGGTCCACCTTCAGCTCTGGAATATCCAAGCTGCTATATGAAGGAAACGATAGCTAAATCAAAGTCAATCTGTGTGGGGTATAATTTTAGCTTGCTCAATGGGATCTAGATAATAGGCCTTCCCGGAGCGTAGTAAAAGATAATGCCCGAATTTCCCAAATGCAAAATTCATTTTTTTCTTAGTCGTACATACATAGTGAAAAGATTTTTATTTATAGAAAAGCAAACACGCCAGAGATAAATATCATCAAATTGACCTTTATAGCCTCCGAGAATTTAGGTAGTATTATGAGTGAAATCAAAATAACCTTGCCTATTTGGGTTTTGACAATACTGTGAAGACAAAAATTACTGGGCTGGGACAAAAATAATGAAGTAGTGAAAATTAATAACGCTCTTCATCAAGTGTTCTCTTTCCGTCTTCACTGTTTGCATCAATGTATCATTCAAGAATGTTTTCTTCCTACCTTGTGTTAATTTTATTGTGCACTGAACAAAATGGTATATCGAGTTTCGACCCCAAAAGAGACATTTTATCGTTTTTGCATACTTTTGACTAATTAAACACGTGTGGCCGAGCACTCCGAGGTATTTATGCCATATAGGGTGTAGACTCTATAGCCTTGCGGAATTTAGTAATGGTATCTTGGAACTCGAGAATATACGCTGCCATGTGAAGTCTACAACGACCGCTTAGAAAGAAAACCTGCCAAGAAAGAGAACTAAAATTGGCCGAAAAGACAAACTTCAGTCAAATAACTATCTTGAATTTATGGGGTTTACTTAAAAACTAGGGTTCTAGGCGCCTTAAATCTGAACGAACGGCTCAAGGAAGAACAGCTTTTAAATTTTCTCTCGACATGCCGCCCGGTGCCGAGCCAGATGCAGCCGTAATAACAGATCTCTGTGCAGAATTGTTACACGTGATAAGACGTAACGTCCCTACGTCAATACAAGGCAAGGAATAAGCAGTGAGGGGAAATTTGCGTTTGGCCAAGCTAGAGGGAACTTATGTCATAATGGTCGGAAACATTGACGCTCAACAAGAATCGATATAAAATTCACTTGTATCGATCAAACAAGGCCAGTCAACAAAAACAAGCTGACAGACAATACTAAATAAATATTGCTAACGAACTGAAATGGATTAATAAATTGGCTGGATGGATAAAATTGATAAATAATTGGCTAAATAAGAAGGCTGTGGGGAGTAATGATAAATGGATAATTCATTAATTTGCCACTTGAGTTCGGATACAATATTGCGTTTACTAGTTGAAAAAAAAACAATACATGTTACATCGATTATATTCGCTATTTAAGGAGCTTCGACGGCGTTTACAAGATGTCTATGATAACGCTAGATTCTAATAGCGGGCGAGTTTCTGGTACTGAAAGTGCCGAAGGAAAGAAAACATTTTCTACGAGAACAATCCGCGGCATGTAAACGCTAATCTAAAAGGGGGTCGCCACCTTGCGTCAAACCAAAGACTGGCGAGATCTATCATTTTTCCAAGAGAAAAAGGTCAAATCTGTCGCGTGACAGGATTTCAAACATGAGTGACGAGCGAGTGTGAGGCTGCAGCCCTCTTTGGGGGTAGCCTTCCACTAGGGTTATCATAAATCATTTGATCTAATGTAGAACGTTGTACAAATAAAATTTTAAATATTTCAGTACCTATTCCGAAGTCAGTTTAATTTTCACACCGCGGAACCAGAGGAAGTGCCTCGTAGTCATTATCTTCTAAGTATCGAAAAGAGAGCAGGCGTCGGTGGCGACGTCTGAAGCGGGCGACCCCATCAAGGGTTGAACCGCAATCGCCGCACATATTTTGGGCTTTGCAGACAGTTCCTGCAGGCCGGAGGTTCCTCAAAGTAGCAAACAAGAAAATGGGAGATGTACTATAAGCAGGACTCCCTGAAGCATCAGGAGCAGGCAAAGCAATAAAGGGACCTGTGATAACTCAAGGCTTCATTTTAGGCTTCTACTGGCCCAAAGTTCTATGTCGGCTTAGGTATATGGCCGAGATTGCAAAATTCCAAAGATCAACTCTCACGCAGATATCGTAAATCTCATTTATTAGGTTATACATGGCCGACGGCCTACAGACGCCAACTTCAACGAGTTGACCGCAATGCGATGCTTGGCAATGCGCACAATTATTCAGTGAATTACGTCCAAAGGCCGACTTTCAGAGAGTAGGTTAACTGTACGTGATTTTTGGCCAAGTTCGTATGGCAAACAGGGTCCTTAGTTTGTGCGCCAAAATAATGGGTACTCACAGAGCCTAGAAGATTACTTTCGAAGAGTAGTGAAATTAACGGACAGCCCAAATGTGTACGGAGTACCGTACAGTAAAAAAAGTTTCACCTTCGGACAGTAGAAAACAAACATTGCAGAGAACAAAAAATATTGCCTGCCTTTATACGATTCCATTATCGGAACGACGAAAAAAGCGAAAATTATTAACGTGGTGTGTGCTACATAATTTTACTTTGACCGTGTTTGCTTAAGCTGAAGACCTGTTTCGCGACAAAAGATAAAAAAAAAAACTGGTGAATTTTATGTACCTCATGGAGGTCGTTTTTTCAGGTGGCAGTTGTAGAAAATGAGGGACACTCCCCAAATATGAGGGGTTATGCTTAAGCCGACGGCTGGTGTTTTGTTTTAATTAACATAAATAAACGTGAAGGAATAGATGTGAAGCAACATGTGATTACCCCCGATTCCTTGCTTCTATGTCCGACAAAAATACTGAATGATATTCTGTCGGTGCAGTCATCTGGATAAATTACTATGGCGGGACGTTATGGTTCATTGTTAAAATTAGCTTAACGCTATCGTTGAAAACAATCGGTGCCACAAGAAAGCGAAAATGAGATTATAACTTCAATCAGTATTTTTGAGAAGACATTAATTAAAGTCACCCACGTCATTGATCCATATAGCCCCAGAAAACGGGATTATCTAGACCACTGGTGATTTCGTGTGACCAACTATGTTAATCAATAAAAGTAAAAAAATGACTTTTTTTTGTAGCGATTATGCCAAGCTACAACTATGGATAGATAAGCCAATGCGCATCTATACAAGCCAATGCTATGACTCGTGTAGCGCAGAAGCTCCGTTGCGTAGTGCAAAGCTTGACAAACGAAGAATGTCCACATCATTCTTCGAAGCCAATTTAATTGAACTATGGCCTGTCTAATTCTGCCTCTGATCCAGATCATTTTGCAGTAAAGGATTACTTGTGGCAGATTCTGATTTACGATCGTGGCTACCTCCAATATAACGCATATGTCGACAACTTTTTTTCGTTCGAACGATCCGTTATGCCGATAAAACGTATCAAATTTGTTAAAGGCGATCACGGGTGATACGTGACTTGTAACAACAACGGGTGCTACACGTTTCAATTCAAATATAACATATATACGTATTCCTATTAGGCTGATTTATATTTTGAGATAAGATTTCTCTGTAAAATTAGTATCGATGGCAACCGATTCCAAGTGCAGTAGATTTAGCTCACCCTTACGCACATAGCGTCTAAGTGAATTTAATAGCTTCTGTAAAAGTTCGATAATACTGCGTGTTTAGATGAATAGAAAAATCGTAATGGGCCATATAGCTCCTGTCTCACGCAGCGCCACCTATCACTACAGGACATGCCATAGACAGGACAGATTTCGTTGGTCGGTCATCAAGCGCTCTGTGTACAGATCCGCAGTCTGTATTGTAGTTTTCATTGTGCTAGCGACCGCCGACCGTCTCAAGAGCCGATTCAGCTAGTCAGATTCAGTCAGATGTAATTAACGTATTTCGTGAATATAGTTAGTTGAAATGCGGATCCCTCAAGACTTTACGCATCGCCTTGACTGCGGTGTCGGTGGTGAGTAGATAGACTGCAGAGCTTCCAGAGGATAGAACCCGTACCCGATTGCCGCTTGCGGCTTGAAAAGGTTGACAAGATCATTGTACATCTTAACTCCAACACTTGTTGCAATTAGTCGGTCCGCCATCAATGTTAATACCGTCGCATTGCCAATCAGTCTCAAGCGCAATTGATTATTGCAGGGGGTACTGATGATGCGAAATTTCTATTTTCTAGTTTGGAGTTATTGGCTACTTGAACGGAAGTCAAGTAAATTTATAAGCAATGATGCGTGTATCAGTGAGCATGTGACGGCAGCTAGTTAACTAGGGAAGCTATTGTAAACCATCATGTTACCCAGTGAGCAGATCTCTCAAACATGGACCAAATCGAAACGAGAAGCGTTTTTTATTGCTGGCGCGCTCTGATAATGCCGATATATTGGCAATGTTTGACTGCAGCTAATAGCTCGTTAGAACTACTAGTAAAGCGACTCACGATATTTGTACTTTGCACGGTGTGGGACTGCGTACTTTAAAAATTGGCCGAAATGGGTTTGATACGTGAGGTCAATGTCGCAGATCCATTTGTGGCCTTTCGTCGACATTTTGTATGAACTGAATTACGGAAACGTTCGAATCTTTGAAAATAGAAGTATCTAATAGATACGCACCGAACATAACGCTACCTATGCCACATCAGACGTAAATAATTATCAAATATCTATAAATGATATAAAAGGAATAAAAATATAGTCAAATAATACGTATATAACACAACGGTTTCACATTCGTGGCACGGGGTCTCGGGACCCTCGTGCTCTATATTTATAGAGAGATTCAGTTTTTAATATTAGCTCCCATATTAACAATATTTAATATCAATGAAAAAGTCGTTCCTATAGTACTATAAAGATTAGGACAAAGGTCTCTCGACAGCTTAAGGTCAGCTACTCGATGCATTAGCAAATCTATGTATCTCTTTACATATCTATATATAGCAAATCTAAATAAGGATTCTCTAACAGCCGAAAGTTCTCTCTACAATTCGTACAGCATCGTAAATAATGCGTCCCAGAAGGTACAAATTAATAGACATGAGATTGCTTCACAATCTTGGTAATCCCAGCTCACTCAATTGGTATATATATATATATATATGCTATATAAATCATAGCTTATATAATTTAGCATTTAAAAGTATAGGTCAATGTGTATAGAGCAATAGAAAAACGAAACGTTGTTCTGAGTATATGTACGATAAACGGACATCCTGATGCCTTCGACGAGAGTCGTTCGAGGAAACGTGCGGGGAGAATCGTCCTAATTTGTGCATCACAATTACACAGCCATATTGAAAAATGAGAAGGCCGATCAATCGGAAGGCGGAGCCATCAACGAAATCCGAAGTCACCGCCTCGATGGATGATAGCAAGCGATAATCATCGTTCGGTATAGGAAATGAGGATCTTTTATGCTCGGCTAACACTCGGTATTGTTCACTCGTCCTTTGAGAACCACTGTTTTCCACTGAACGATTGGACACACACGTATTTTTACTAGTATATTGGCTCTTGAAAATGAGTGTTTGAACTTTTCTATAGTTTGTTCAGCATATTTAATATTAAATTAGCTGAAATCGTACTAGATGTCCTACTCCAGTCTAGCGTATAGGTGGTACATTACGCTAACTATGTGCCTGATCACCATCAATCTCCGAATTCTATATACTGCCGATGTCCTCGGTCGAATAAGCATAGCCACGTATGTCCACGTGGCTAAATCCACATATGAGGGTTTCTCAATTACGAGGCTACTTATGATCCTTGGAATAATATCTAAAACGATTCTAAAACAAATCGTTGTGAGGCAAGCCGAAAGCCGACCGAAAAATGGAAATTAGAAAAACAAAAAAAAAAAAGGTATTACTCTTTTTCACCGTTTCAAAATAGAAATTCTACCCAGCTAACCATTCTAACTATCTGTCCTGATCTCTCATATTCTGTCATCTCAATATCGTCTTGTGCCCTCCGTAGGCAAATGCCATCGGCGAACAGTAAACTGCCAGCCGCCAACAACGAAATAGTTCAAACAACCAATAATCACGTAAAACAAGCTAGTCGAAGATATATAAATGAATAAATACATTATCATCTCATAGGGTGTTAAATCTCCCAACAGACGCAATCTATAATATCAGAGAACCACGAACTAGCTTGGTGGGTATCCAAAGCCTTTAAATAGAGTAAAAATAAGGCTACGTAAGGTTAAGAAATATATTGTTTGAATCCATTCAAAAGGTTACGCAGAGCTCGCGTAGAACTTTTGAAACGCACTAAAAAGCGTCCGTACAGGTTGTACTTTCTTTTTTGTCCTTATGGCGGACGAAAACGCTGAAGCTTTGCGTACTAGAGAAGCGCATGAAACTTGGTCTATTTACAAAAATAGTTATGTAGTCTTTGTTTCCAGCAGAGCTTGAACCAGTGATTTGAACTGCTTTGAAACCAAGGCTTGGCCTGATTTTTCATCGTAAATGTATAAGATATAGTAGCTAACGCACGAGACGTGAACGTCAGCAACATCAAAGCTAACAAGTGATCAAGATCTGTCCTCCAATACTATTTTTTCGTTAAGTACGACGGGCAACAATTTAAAATATTGTTCCATTGAAAAGCTACATATTCCTTTTTCTAAGTCTCGATATATAGACTAAGAACATAACTAATTACGATCTAATTGATCGTTATAGAGGGCGATGCCATCAGCTGAATAGATTTTCGATGCAAAGTACATGATAGATAGATAGATCATCACAGCTGATACTAAATAGCATTACTGTTTACCGTTGAAGATGTCCAATGTTTTACTCTATTATTGATTTTACATTGCCGTTTAGGACATGGGTACGCGTACGCATTAACACGCACGACCATCTTCTGAATCAACCCGTTCCATTCATTAAAATGCTTGAGGGGTTTGAGAAGGCTAGATACGTACGGACGCTAGGTTGTGTTAGACCCTAACCAAAATATTCATTATGTGTTACTTTATTGTTGGCAACCCCAAGCTATTTAAGCTCCGAAACCGTTTTTTTGATAATTCGCGAGCATCCTCAGTAGAGCGTACAACTCCCCCTGTCTGTGAGGGTCCCATAAAGAAAAAAAATGCATGATTTATGTTCGGGCATTATTATCTAGCTTAATACAGACCTTAAACAATACAAAAGTCTAGGAATATCAAGTAGCTAATCTTATTTTACCCAACCGGTAGGCGTCAACGTAATAGAACTCTTAAAGTGTCGAGCTCTTGTAGCATTAATGGTTTGTGCTTGTCCGCCAAGCAACACCTGACTGACAATATAATTGTATAGATGAGGACATGGGAAAAAGGAAAGACATAAGAGGAAAGAATAGCTTTAATGATCAAACTTGCGCTCACTAAGACATTTTATGGAAACATAAATGATACACCATTAGCTAGCCGCAGGTGGATTGAGCGTAGCTTCATGTGTCGTTCGTCTTATCTTATCTGTTTTATCCTCATCTAAACACAGGAAACATCAATAATGAAATGAAATCCCTATGAAATACTTACATTGAGTTTAGCAGGACCTGGAGCGATGCTAAAAAGCGGTACCATTGCCGGTCGTAGAACAAGAACGGTTGCAAATCAGTCAGTCAGTTAGAAACAATCAAGGATTGTTTACGTAAAATTTTAGAATATTTGTATCTGCTTTTGCCCCTGCTACTCAGTCATTTTGTCAGGTCGTCCGGTACAGCTACTCCCCGCTTCCAGTCGCTATAGGGCGTTCTTTACTTTTTCAGAGAACTGCTTTAAAAGACCTCTTTGCACTTAGTCATACTTCCATGATGATTATTTTCTTTCGTCGTATTTAAAACTGATTCTTAAATAGGCGCAGCATATCGAAGCGAATTGAGAGCGGTACTTTTTTGGGGTGACGATAGCACCAGAGCTCAAAGTCCATCGCAAATGACTGCAAAGCATACGTATTGACAAATGATTGAATTACAAATTTTAAAAGTTACCGCCTTCAATATTCAAAATGAATAAATGCTTAGAGTCCTATGCCCTGGACCGGCGCAGTTTCTTCTAAGAGCTAACGCATCGAATGACGAGATGTGTTTATACCAGGTTTCGGACCTAAACCACTTGGTGTCCTTCAGTTTTATAGGTAAATGGGTTGTTACTATCTACGTTCCTCTATCATGCGAAAAAATTATACGATAATCTTTGTAAGAACCCTTAAACAACTGCTTTAAGTACGTTTCGCTTAAACTACTCGTCTCACCCTACGAATTACCCTACGAATAGGGGTTGCGTCCGGGTACCCACAGTAACAACGAATATAACCTATAAAATAACGTATAATTCCGTTAGCCTGGTATTTGTCATGGCAACGAGGTACACGTATTTCCTTACTACTTGATTTCTGCTATTGCTAAAGCATGCTTTAAGCGAAGTGTATTAGCTTGCCCGAAACAGCATAACGAGCGGCCTGGGTTCGAATCTGGCCATGGGCACATTTTAATTCTCTAGTTGGAGTTTGTATAGTAATAGGAAAGGCTAGGATACGTATGATCCTTTTCCTTAAACGGTCACCCTTCTCTCTACTATCGGGCTCTTTAAACTGAAAAAATATTTCAAGCAATACTAAACAGAGGTGGAAGAAACAGCTAAAAATGAGCTATAGATCGCGTTTTTCACGCATCTCAAAACATAGACAATACAAAGAATTGTAACAGAGGTTACATTGATGTTCCTTTCATCTCGATAGATAGACACTTAACTATGTACACATTTACTCTACATCTGTAGTTACACTCATAAGCTATTGGAACACAGTCTCCAACAAAATACACTGTTCCAACTACAACGGTACGTAAGTACGCTTCTGTGTTGGGAGCGAGCCCCCTGAGACAGTGCTAGAAGGCGGTTCAGCCTAAACACAAAACAGGAAACGTTCAAGTGGTTAAAAGTAGCGAAATTCCTAAAAAGAGGTTCATATATTACAGCCTTATTCCGATTCGATTAATTTTGTCTAATTAACATCGCTAACGTACAAAATATTATACTTTAATTTAACGAACGCTTCCGGGAACTTCCTCAATCTTGGTTCTACAAACAATGAAAGGGCTTCCTATCATCAACCAAGTTGCTTCAAAGTTTAATTAGTATGGATAGATTGATAGTATGGATGAAATTTCATGTCTTAAAGAGAAAAACCGTGTTCTTAAAAGATCCTTATTCCTCCAGAGTACGGTATCGGGAAACCACTACGGTGATTTAGTAAATAAGAAGTCTATCCTACAGATATATTTAAACTAAATATTCTGTAACGAAGTTTCACGCGCTGGCAATAAAATGTGGTGGTAAATAAATATATGCAGTTAACTATTCACTCAAGACGTCTTCCAATAACTTCTTATAATAATAATAATAATAATATAATAATATAATAATAATAATAATATAATAATAATAATAATAATAAGTAAGGAATGGGTAACATCGGCCTGTTGGACCCACGAGTATGGTAGTTTCTGATGGTAACTTCGTGTACGCTGAATCTGAAACGCATTTGATGAAACTAAGGTCATAAAGCTTTTACGAGGTCCTTGTTAATCTTCTAACAAACTTCTGTAGATTATATGAAAAGTGCACTCCTCCATTTAGGTGGTATTTAAAAAAGTTCTAATTTATTCGTTGTAGGTGATATTTTTCTGGATGTAAAAGGTGTACATGCTTGCACCTAAAGGGGCAAGTATGTACATCTTTAATTAACCTGTTGTAATACTTTGCTATTATATGTTATGAGAATTTCCCCTGATTTAACATATTATTTGTGGAAAACTTTTCCGGACGATCCACAAGACATAAAATCAAACCTTTCTATGTGTAATATTACGGTTTTTTTTTAAATATTTGCTTAGTAACTTATCAAGGGTCCTATACTTACTTATATAAAAGATACTCGATAACTGATTCAAAGATACATCTTTAATAATTCTTTTTTTGCTTTTACGACGATGTCTACCTCATACGTTCAGGTTATATTTGCGTGTCTATAAAGAAAGCTCTTTGTGAAAATTCTACAGTCATCAGAAGCGCTTACCGGAGCTCTATAGCGGATTGTAACACTGGAATAACTTTTGAATAATATAAGGTGTTTTCGCATATATTAGATATACTTTTCTTTATTGTTTGCATATTAAAACCAAGTCTTCGGAGGCTTCTTAATAGTTGCGTATTTAAATGATTTGTATTACGGTATCTAATCTTGTTATTTATGGTTTGTTTGAGAAAACTTGCGTCGCCCTTTGTCCTCTCTAAGGCATGAAAAAAAAGCATCGGGACCTTACGGATTTAACCCTGGAGAATACGCATGCTACAGGCATCGATTCCGTTTTTTTCGTCCCAGGACATAACTGAAGAGTGGCGATGAAATCATACGTTATCGTCGAGTAAGCTTTCTGTTTTCTGTCGACCGTGGCGCCGGATATGTAAAGCTCTTCAGGGGTTTGTAATATCTGCACCTATAGCCTCCTTTTTAGGCAATATCCCGTAATAGCAAATCTACTTAATTCCTATTGCGCCTATGAGCGTTAGCTTAGGTTAGGATACACTCGGCACTTTTGCAAAAGTCGCTTTTTTCCCTCGTAAATATTATCCTTTCGACTAACCCTACTCTGGTAAGTAACACCGAATGGCTCGTGCCTTGTTTTTAGTGGTGATATGCTCTAAACAAGTTATTCAACTGGTAGCAGTTGCACACATTAACTTTACACTACACCACACGTGTTGCTATCTATACTGCACTCAGTTCTCAAGCAACCAATATCTTTTCTACCCTCTTCGTCATTTTCAGTATTTTCCCTCAATTTCATGACCGTAGTTCAAGAAAACCCAACGGAAAACACATTGTGTGGGCTTTTTTTGTTCCAAAGATTTCATGATTACTGCTACCTGTTTCTTCGCTTCTGTTTCTGAGGGATAGTCACTTCATGTTGTGCCATCTTCAACCACTTACTTTCAGTTCCCAAAATGATTATACTAGTAACAACCCAGCTGAAGGCCCAGCCTTTTTGTCAATTTTTTTTGTCTAACACTTTCACCGTCACATAAACTTAATCACTCAAAGGTCATTTTCAATATTAACCGATGTTTAATGTTGAAAATTTAATCAGTATATACTCGCAAATAGTCAAACACCTGTTGTAAATATTTACGGTACGTAGTTTAAGAGTCATTCGAAATGTTCGACCCGCTAAACAACATAACACTTATCACAGACGACTAGGACACGTCTTATATAATATTGTGTCCAGCCAAGTTATTTTAACATATCTTAATCAATTAAACTTTCCAGCAATGTATTCCTCATATTTCCTCCGTCCTTCTTTTTCTTCATATTTTTTATTCTTCATAGCAATGACCCACGTTCAAGTAGTACCGGCGTGCTTGTTTTGTACCTTTCGCATTTTGACATTTGTTACAGTTTCTGTATATACAGGCTACTAGAAATAAATAAAGTCAAGTTGTTATCAAGTTTTCGAATCGAGCATTTTGCGTTCGACTTTTGCTTCTGTCCGCTGCCTAAATGTGCAGAATATCCGGATGATTGTTCTTACGATGACTCATCAATGTTTTATGACGCATCGGAGGTCGTCCTTGCCGGACCGCTTATTGCAGAACGTACCAGCACCCTGTGAACTCTTTCACGATGACAAGCTGCATATTCTGTGTTAATTAAATTGGACTTACTGTTCTTCTTTGGTTCGCTTGTAATCCAACATTGCATCAGTTCGCTTTCTACTAATCTAAAATAGATATTTCCACTAATTTATTTCATATTTTGTTTGTCTTCTTATTTTTACTTGCTTCAATTATTCCGTCCAACTGTCAATTGTTGAGCAATCCTCTCGTATTTGTAATTAAGAAAAGCTTAATGAATCCACGGGCTGAACTCAACGGACCTTCGTCTCAGCCGATCTTTTACAGGCTTACTAGCATGCGTGAGCAGAGCAGCTAGATCGACATCTGTACCCAATGCACTCACTTTCAGTGGGCGGCAGACAGCGAAACTGAGTTGCCGGTTCGGCTGTATTTAGGCGCGCTATCAGTTACCCCCTTTGTGCCCTACTGTGTCACCCCCCACTATGTCTACCTACGCTTCCATCCTCTTGTGACTGTAAAGGACCCACAATGTGACGAGTCATGAAACTAAAGCATCGGTGCTCTGTTTCGATGTGTATAGGTTCAGTATAGGGGAATTTTCGCTTCTTGATGGTTCGCTCCGCGCCGCGGCCAACCACATCGGCTCCTGCCTCTCAAAGTGAGCGCCACCGAGCAGTAGTTCGTTGTTGAGCACCCACCCGCTAGGTTAGCGTAGTACCCAACTGCTACTACGGCTCCTACCAGCACACCAGCCGTGGCCGCCTCACTCCTGCTGTATGCATGCTGTTGTCGCCCCCTGCCGCTGCGGTCCGTGGTGGCAAGCATGTGGGCATACACCGTGGTACGAACATATGTACCATAATCGTACCACAGCGAGTACAGGAGACGGGCGGGCTATTAGCGATTGGTTAGAGCTCTAATAGAATACGCCAACAATGACAACAAAAGAAAAGAAGCAGCAATCGAAAATGCAGCCAGCCCTGTAGAAAAAGGAGAGACGAGTTCGTACCTCTCGCGATATTTTCACAGCAGCAGCGGCAGCACGGGCGACGGCTGCAGCAGCAAAGGAAGTTCAAAGAAAAGGAAAATTCTGCTAGCGTGTTCTACAAGTTTTAGTCCTTGTCGTCTATGTAGTCCGAGATTCTATGAAAATAATTAGTTGACGGAAAAAGGATCTATGTATGAAAAGTCAATTAGCTATGCGCGAACGTATGGGGAAACTGGAGTATCCATTTAAGCGGCTAGCTAGCACGATTTAAAATGGCAAGCAATGTCGATGAAGATGTATTTTGCAGGTTTTAGTGGCTTGCTGGATATTGGTGATTTCTGTACTAATAATAACAGAACCCAATAATTGATCGGAGGTAGCCTCTGCGAGCTACTACAACTAGTTAGGGAAGACAGTATAATGTAACCACACAAGTGCGGTTTTCAATGCTCGTCGCAGGTCCTAAATTTGTTCTTTATACCCTTACGCTATAGGCACCCCTCGTACGGTATTCGTTCGCGTGACTAGCGGTAGGTATCACCCCCAGTCATCTTCGATCACAGCCAAGTATTGGGTTCGCTCGAATGGACAACGATGAATTAACAGCGGCGGGAAAATTCCTGTTACTGGCCCAACACGAAACTCGTCGCAGCGGGCTCATGTTGCGATAGCAGCTGGTTGCTCATTATGTGCGAACGCGGCCAGCGAGCGGCGAGAAAGAAAAAGGTTACCTATGACAGTGATCTTATGGGAAAGCCAAAAGAGCTATAGGCAAGTAGACGGCCAAAGAAATCCACACTCACTAACTCACAAACAGACATACAGACAAACCTACCCAGATTCACCCCCAACACAAAAAGATGCGAACGATAAACAGGGACAGAGGCTGTTTAGGGGGTCACACATCACTGTGGTTATTGTCACATCCTTAGTTCCGTCGTGTCTCCTTCGGCGTTGAAAATTTGCGAAGCAATCAGAGAGACAGAGAAAGGCGTTCGCCTGTTGTTGGCTGAAGACAGAATAGACAAATGGCAGAGTTGGCGGCTGAGCGAGAACGGCTTTAGCGGACATAATCAACGAGAGAGATTTCGAAGAACGACACAGGACGGGAATAATGTCCCCGTGAGATGGTGTAGCAGAAATGTGTTTACCTATTACACTTGGGGTAACGTAGTAATTTAGGCCCGACTACGGACGTGGCCACGCTTCGTTTCGTGCTGTTGGAAACTAGCCGTCTAACGCAACGTTTAATTGACAAAGTACTGGATGTGGAACTGCAGACACGGTAGATACGTTCGGCACAAAGGGTAAATGTTGCCATAAAGGCATATATGTATATATTACTACGTTAAATATCAAGAACAACCGATGGTATCGTAAAAAAAATAGGCTTTTTTTAAATTTAATATTAATTAACGTGCCGCTGTCTAAATAAATCATTCCGACGGACTAAAAAAACGTTAAGCGTAACATAATGATAAGGGTTTGCGTCAGTTTAGGGTAGGGAACTTGGAGTGGATGGCTATAAAAACGATTTGCAAAAGATCGACTATTGAAGTTATTCAACAGAGGGTTGTCTCTTCACATTTTGTTAACGTTAAATATCGACGCTTTAAAAAAAATTGACAGTTAACTTAGACTTAGAATTATGTATTTGGGCACTTCCAGTTTTTTTTGTTGAAATTTTTCAAGCGTGCCGATCATAGTAATAATAAAGAAGCAAAATTGTTTTAAGATGGAATAAGGAGACTTTTTTTTAATCTATCTACTAATAGTGTCTACGGACGAGTGAAATCAATGGACACACTTTTTATTATCGCTTAATAAATAAATCTACGCATATATAATTTAGTGCTCCAGATCACTTGAAAATTGTAGCTACTAGTACTATTATTCAACAGGGTAGGCTGTAGCATTTAACACACTGACCACGGATATATATGCAACCAGGTGTGCTTCTCAAATTGGGGCAAACCCCTGCTAGGTCATACGCCTAGGTTAATGTCTTCGTTGTGCTCTTATTCGTCGAGTAGAATATATTTAGGATTATACGATAATATTGTAAGTCTTCAACATTTCAATGGGCATTGCTGAATATCTTGCCGGTTAAATAACAATAAGTCGGTACCTTTGAAATGTTCATATTAGAAAATCGGTAGAAAAAATTGAAAACGGCGCAAGCAGCTTTTAAGTCGTCAGACCAAATAGAACAAAGATGGAGCATTACCGTTTATCACATGAATCGGATGACTCACTAATAAACCTACAAGACCTAACAAGGAAGAAAGTAAATCATGAGAAATAATCAACTGCTGATACAAGCAGTCGGTGCCTCAGGCTATATTCGGTTACGTCATTTTGTCGTGCCAAAAACTTTTGCTGAACGTATTGCTTTTCTACACTCCTAAACCTCGGGCCTAAAGGCTAACTACAAGTACCAGTATCACGAATACTTTCTGTCCACTTGTGTTTATATTTGGTGCGTCACCAATAGAACTCACTGCATGACAGAAATGACTACATAAACATTTTACTCGGCATTATTTCAAATAGCATTGGGCGGGGCTTTGCCGGCCATATCTGGATGGTTTCCAACAGCATTTATCCACAAGACGAACATATTCTATCTCTAGGTAATTATGGCAAATGAAATAAGAGGATCAAACTTGTTTCCGTAAACGTATATAGGAATCAAGGTTCGATTGTTTATACTTATGCGAGACGATCTTATTGCCACTGGCATAGGGGAGTGGTAACGTGTAGTCTTACCGAACACGTATTGATTTAGGTCCGGAACTGGACGTACGCGTCGGTGTTTTTATGCTACTAGCTGCCGCCAGTCGTCTGGAACAGCAGCAGCATAACTTCACGAAGACAACTACAATGGTTTATACATTTCGTGGCTCGTTGCCTTTCTGCTGATTCCACTACATTGTGTTGACCTGTTGTGCCTGTTTTAGCAGCGATTTCACAAAGCAAATCTTGGTTTGCACGCTAGTTTTATCGACACTGCAATTATGACTCGAGTGTTGAATATATATGATTTAGATGACAATCCGGACGGATCGAGCCAGTTAGCCACTCTCGTCCTCCCTTTGAGAGCTTCATTGCCAATAATTTGACATAAAACCGATGTTGAGGTCACATGGCATAGCGTTGATCTTATTTCGTTCGTCGTACTAATCCATGCTTATCCACGTGCTTCTGCCACTTGCATCAATCCACTACGTAACACACCTCAAAGCGTTTCATTCACAGCCAACCCTCTCTCTATTCAACCCCAATTTTTCTTTCATCCGCCCGCCTTCTCCCCACATAACCAGACGCATCGCACATACAATTGAGCGTGAAGTAACTCTTCTTCGGCCTAGCATTTTAGTGACCTCGTGCGCAACTTGGCTGCCCACCCTCCTCTCAACCAAATAGAAGGTGTTATTTTTCTGTCACCTTCGTTCTTCTTTATCGTTTGTATCAGCCTAATGTCTTGATACATTCTTTCGCATATCTGGTCTCCTCCCCTCGTTTCAACGGCTCAACACCCTCAGTCTGGCGACAGGAAGCACTCCTAAATAGCGGCGAAGCAACTCTAATGCCGACTGGCCCGCATAATGTTAGCGGACACCTAGCAACTGTGGATCAGATGGCAATCACCACTATCCCTACGACGATGGCGGGCCATCAACAAGCCGCAAATCCTCGCAAATGCAGAGCCTCGCCGTACGACAAGTAGGAGGAGAATCATGGGGCATCCCTGAACAAGAGGCAGCCAGCCTGCTGCTAGCTAAAGCCATCGCGGAACGCGCTGAACAGCATCAACAGAGTAACTGAAACAACCCACTTCGCTCGTTAGAAGTGCTTCTTCTCTGATGCGTTCTTCTATGCCACTATCAACATTAACTACATACGGGGACTGGCAATGCTGATCCCATCGAGGTTTCTAACTTTCTACGGACAATGCGCAGCTGTTCGGCAACGCGATCAGTCGCTCAGCGATAACTCGCTATGAGTGAATAGCACGAGAACACGACTATCTGCTGCGATCCTCCTCTACGGAACAGACTTCGGAAACGCACACACAACGACGATTATGACGCTGCTGTTGCTGATGATTTGAAGGTCAACAGAAGCTGCGGACAGTTATGGCAGGCAATCGTCCCGTACCAGCAGTAGCACCAGCAATGGGAAAAAGAACTAAAGAGGCTCGGTATCTACTTTTTTCGGCTTGTTTTCTTCCGCAGCTGTCTGGCAGCGGGTCTTCAGTGGATGCTGGTGCCTATCACCTTTTTGCTGTCGCTACGGCTGCGGCCGCAACAGGCAGCATCGCAAAACTATGACCGCTAGCAGCGGCTGCAGTAGTAACCCCTATAGCGTTCTCTCTCTCCCTTTACTCTGTCTACAATTCTCACTTTCACTCTGGCCCTCACTCGTCACTGGTGAGTGGAATCGTCCCTTTTCACGACGGTGGCCTTGCAGCTAATATCGTTGATGTTACTGCTCCTATTGGCCTCTCATGGGCCGAACGCCAATTAGACTTAGGCCAGCGGTTTGGCAGACTTGGGCGGTTGGAGCGTAGCGACCACCAATGACAATCTGCGCTCACAAAGTAAAGTAGTACACGGCCTGTGCGAACTGGTAGCATCGAGCGCCACACACGGCCTAACAAATGTAAGGGCTTCGGAGCAGCCGAGCAACTGGCGCGAAGCTCGACAGGCCAACCAGCCGATGGAGGAAAGGACAGAAAAGAGAATCATGTAGGCTAAATGAGGCACGCCGGATATTGAGTAATTTCGTAAAGTGGCTAAATTCGACGGTGGTAATCTCCGAGAAGCTATTTCGTACTGGGTGCGTGCAAGAATTAAATAGCCATTATTAATGAATCAGCTGAGTGCGATCTACGACTGTGGAATACGAATGGATATTTGGCCTGTATGTACCAAGTTCTTCCGAGTGTTCGTCTTCAGTGAATTCAGCGTATTGCAAATAGCGTGCAAATTTTTGTGTCGTTTATATCCGCACCGGAGCGTCGTGTATTATGCTAGTCCTTGACCGACTAGCAGAAATAACTAATTCAGGGTCCCGGTGCCACAAAACTTTTTCCCCAGGACTCGACAGAAGGACAACTTTACGCAGGGAAAAAGCTCCGTCACATCTTAAGCTCATGCATGCGTCTTTTTCAGCGTGTTCGTTTTTCGTAGACACTTCGCAAGTGTCTAAATTCGGTGTCCGATAGCCTATTCGAATTCCCCGCCGTGCGATGCTCTACGAGCCGCAACCATTGTCAACCTGTGGTCGGAGCAGCGCAGTTCGCGCCAGTCGCCGGCGCGGCAGCATCCCAAGCACCAGCCGCCGTCGAAGTGAAGGCAGTAATAGTGGTGTAGTTCCTATCAGTCGTCAATGTATTTGTTGCCGTCGCATCAACAACAATAGCAAGATCAGACTCGGCAGCAGCAGCAGCAGTAGTAACAGCTTTATTGCTAATATCAACTGTACCCGACTTATCATCGCCTGCGTAGCCGCCGAAACTGTCGCCGACTCCTTGGCTATCGCTAGCCCGGCAGTTGCAAGCAATCACAGGGATTACATCATTATTAGCGACATGTGCAGTGGTGAAGCTCACCGCCGCGATTCGTCTGGTTGAATCGTCATCGATTAGAAGACCGTGGCCGGGACTTTTTCACCGGGTTTGTGTGTCCGTCGGTCGATCGATTGTTCGCGGTTTCTCAATCGGCGAGTTCGTTCTGTGGCGCGCTCTAGCCCGCCAAATTGGCGGGACCACGTCGTGCCACAGCGAACCAAAATCAAACAAACACACAAAATGGCGGACAGCGACTCGGGCGATGTTTTCGCCGCAGAAAATATCCAAAAGAAGCGAATTCGAAAGGTGTGTGTCGTGTTTCGAGTGTGTGAAGTGATCTCGGCATGATGGGGGCTTTCAATCGAGGCCCGACTCAGGGCTGTCGCCGACCTACAGGACCCGTTCGGCCTATACCTTTTATGCAGTTTGCGTTGAGTGCTCACATAGCTAGCCTATCTTGACTCATTAGATATTACACTATGGGCAATGCTGTTGTGATCGAGGGGGATTCTCCGATGTGTGCGCTCGTTCTGAGAGTGGTCTGTCGTATTTAGTGACTGTGCGCCCCTTTTCTAGTTCGACATTAATGCAGCAAAACATATCGGTAGAGATACACACTTACGTACACATACAGACACACACACACATATATATATGTAAACGAAGTATATACAAAGGACGGCGTACACATGCTTATGGTGGTTGATCGACAACTACGCGACGAGGACCCCAAATCGATCAGAACAGCAGCTATATTTAATCTACTAATACTAGTGTTGCTAACATAGGCTCATTTGGCTAGCTCACTCGTGAACGACAATAGCACTATTGTGAATGTGTTAATGTTCAGCTGTGTGGTGCAATAGGGCCGTGTGTGATCTAAATGCTATCTGATAGACTGATGGAGATTATGCTTTTGTCCCGTTTCTCTTATTGCTAGTATTATCGTTGTTATTACTATTATTATTATTACTCGCTTTTCCTCTTCGTATTATTGTTGTCCTCCGTCAAGCTGAGTGTCTGCGTGTGTGCTTCTGTCCTGCAAAAGAGCAGCAGAGAGTCTGGGAAAGGTGATGCGATGGAGTTGTTAGTTGCCGTTTACCTCAAGGAGACGTGTGTGAAATTCTTTGTGTGGTTCAGTTTAACGTGCATTTTCTGCCGACGAGCTAGATCCGATGCGAGTGTGAGGAAAATCTTGAGAATATGGGTTGAATGTGGTGCCAGTGGTATTCGTCGTCGACGTGGGGTAGTCTATTCGTAGGATCGCTCTTGGCTGAGTTGCATTGTGAGGAAACTGCTGCTGCTGTTGTTGTTGTTGTGAGTGACGTGTGTTCTAATGTGCTTTTTTACAGGGACGCGTGGAGTACCTCGTTAAATGGAAAGGATGGGGACACAAGTGAGTACGACACATGCACACGCACACACTCGATGCAATAGCGTAATAGAACGTGCATGCGTATGACGAAATTACGATGATTTACTTTACTAGATTACAGACATGACAGACAAATTTTTGTTTTTTCCAATAGTTAACTAGTCTCAGAGCAATTGATCGATTGATATCGATTTAACGTTTTTAAAATAACGAAAACCCGCTAAAATGTTTATCTTCAACTTACGGAGCAGCCGAATTTACCAAGTTAATAGAGCAACATTACTGCTAAAAGGCAAATGCTCGTTTCTATTCCATTATCGTCCCTTGCTATATTATTCATATACCCAATTAGTGTCCCCTTCCCTGTAAAAAAACAAGAAATATCGCGGGGTAGACGTAAATCGTTAATGAACCTTTTAGTAAACATTGCAAAGTACCGATTAAGACAGTTGACAAAATAGAAATCCAAGCCGAATCTAGGCAGAATTGAACAGGTGCCAGGATATTTGTGCAACTGGCTTCGTTCTCCTTTTGCAGAAATCACATTTTCAAATGTGCATTCATATAAGCTTGGCCTTAGATGTCCTGAAAGTGAAGATGCTTCAGTTGGCACTTGTAGTAGGACTCGCTAAAGAGCTCGTCAAGACTGATTTTTAGATTTTCACTGTATGAGTGAGTGGTTGATCCTTTGAATTTGTTATGTCTTTCTACTGTCGAACGTGGACACACTTCGTTTATATTGGAAGGAGTCAGCCGGTTGAAGTAATGTCTAACGGTTAAGTGCCGAACGTAAAACAAACGCCTTCCTTTTGTAAAAATATGGCATAATCGATGGTCCAACTTGATAAACCTTAGCAACATTGGATCCTATTGCGAGATAAGTTATTACTCGAAAGGTTATATACTACAGTAATTGTCCTTGTCGCTGTGTTTACTGAACCAAACAAACAGATTCGAGGATGACCAAAATGTAAATGTTGACCCAGCCAGTGGAGAAAGACGATGGAGCGCTTGTCAGATGAAATTTACCATTCTATGGTATACAAATACATTTTGACAAGGTAGCTTGGTATCATAAGAGATTTGAAACAGCTGATAGGTGCTTCTCTGTCTAGTAAAAGATTGTGTGGGATATTGTTGTAGAGTTGAAACTATCGTCATTATCTAAAATAGATTATTATTATCACTATCATTATAACTTTCTTTTTCTTTTTTGGTGAGGCTCGGCTTACTGTTCACGTGTTTCTGTCTTACTATCAACCCATAGAAGTAAGGAAATCATTTGAACGACGGATTCTGACAGCCATGTCGCAACTTTTCCATTTTCGATGAGCTTACGGAGTGCTAACCATACACTAATTGATAGATTGATAAAGAAAAACCAACCTGTAAATAGCATTCTCCTTTTTGATCATATATGTACCCGAATTTTACTGAATTTAGTATTTAGTACTGAACACCAAATCTCTGTATAGATCTAGAACATAATCCGTTACCCAGTAGGCAGGACAGACCGCAGAAACGGCTTTTCTCTGACTGACCAAAACTCATTCATTTTGACCATTGCTCAGCATTGTTGTACGTTAGCTTACCAGTAAAAGCGGTTAGAAAGCCTACCAAATACGGATATAGCACAACGACGCAACACTACACCGATGACAAAAGACTGTCGAGTGCGATTTTTGTCGACATACGCTTCGAATAATAACTGATAATCCGTGCGTGAAGCTGGTCCGCTTAGGGACTCATCGTCCAATCGAGAAACAGGGAAAGCTTATGAAGACGTAATACAGCAAACTGCTGGGAATCGTTTACGCGTTTTGCCGTCGATATTGTAATCGAGCAGGCCAGAGACGCAAAACGTGTACAGCCAAATGAATAAGCCAACCATGACTGCGGCCGTTTGCTCGCAACAGTGAAATCGGTCCGTTTGACGGGTGTAAGCACACCAGCACCTGATAATAGTTCAGCAAGCGGCTTTTGCGCACAACTGTGATTTCTCTGGCGATTTTTGACTGCGCAGATATGAGATCTTTTCGTTGATGGGCCGTTGGCGAAGTCGCTCAGGACGGAAGCGTGAATTCAGAATAAGCGGAAAGCTGCTATATAGAGGCGCTTCTGGAAATCGTATTCTGTGTAAAGGCGACAAAAGTAAGGGAATCAGTTGACTATTTCAGTTTAACACTTGTTATTTGCTGATTTCCGAGCGCCGAAAATGGTCATATGTAGAGTATATTTTTGTTTTCTTTTCTGTTAATTATTCGTCATATTAGGTGTGTAGGGTATACATGTTTCTTATATGTCAGTTTATTGTGTGCTGACATTTAAAAGGTAAACTATAGTTGAGCACACCTATTTTGTTAGTTACTAGTCGTCGTTATTACTTCCGTCCTAAGGCATTTTTAGTTATAACGATGGCGAGGTGTTTTCGGGTGTTCCTATGCTGATATATGGTGTCATTTATTTCGTTTAGAAAAGTTACGCTAATTGACGGTTAACGGTACAGGTGGATAAAAATGCACGCGATCGTTGTATAAAGTGCACGATACTATATAGTAGCCCTCTGTACAACCAAAACTGTACATAATTATTTAAATATTTTCTTATAAATACCAAAAGATCGGTTTGATATGAGTCTCGAACGAATCATTTGCTGCAACGGTTTACTGCATTTGCTGCAAAGGGTCCATTGGAGATAATGACGAGTATGGAGGTATTGAAATTTTCGGTTACGGTTATTGACTGAATGTTTGCGTACCTCTTCAATCTAGACTTACAATTTAGAGCTTATTCTCATGGAATCTTTCTCGATAAATTGATTCTTTATTTTTAGAACCTGTGGGTGGAATGAATTTGTATACGAGTGAGGTTTTGAAAGCGGTTAAAGGAGAAAATTATTTTGCAAATTTCTTCCTTCAAAAAAAAATTTCTTCCTATATTGAATGAGCAAATTTGTCTTTTGCAGGGTCGTTCGAGCACCGTTTCATGAATCTTTTCAGTCGATACGAAGGAACTTTAAGGAGATTAGTTGGTTTATTAAAATGAAAAAGAGCGATTGAGAAACTATTTTTATATGTATAATGTAATTCTTAAAATAAGTCAAAAATGAATTGCGGGTTACTCTGTTTAACTTGTTTAGAACAAATGTTCATTAGACTCTCAGCCCAGAACACGTTGTTGAATTCGTAATCGGCGACCCACAAAATTGTTGTTAGTATTCGTTTATTTATACATATAAATAAATGTAATAAAGTAAATAGTATATATAAAAAGAGAGATACTACTAAAAAGTTTTATTCGATTATCACAAGGGTCTATCGGATCTGCACGGATAATGTCTCTACATTTGGGCGTCGCAAATTTCCGCAACCATCCAAAGCGGTCAAGTACAATGTTCCATCTTGCCATTATTCATCCATGGACACAGCTATAGGTTCCTCCGAACTCGTACGTACAGCCTATCTATGCACAGATCCAGTGAATATGGTCAAATACATAAGTGATCCAGGGAAGACGTTCAAACAATGAATAGGGCGGGAACGTAGAACAACTAGAGATCCTAAAAGTCTGCGGATTCTATAAATGTTCCGGTGGAACATTCGATTAATCGATCGCCGTTGACCTTCCGACGTCGAGGAAAACTTATAGTTCACAGTTGCACTTGTTTTCATTTCGTCAGAATTGACAAAGCTGAGCTTAATGTCAGGTCATGGGAGGTTGCAGGCTTCGAGAAGGTAAACTGAGACAGGGACTTAAGACCTCGTATTTGCATCATTCAAGTTGGCCTCGTGTCCTCAGCTTCACCCCAGTATCGCTAAGGGCATTGGAGCTAAGTGATGATAAAAGCGTTGTTATGGCCGCATGTTTAGGGTGGCTTTTTGGTCGCATTCATATCATGAAGCAACAATAACCTTAAAGTATAGGTATCTTGGTGTTCGTTCACTTTTTGCATTTATTGTTAACAAAAAATTGGGGGTCAGGTAAAAATCACCTTCGCATTCATTCATGGCTGCGACTGCTTTGTCAGTTCACGTGCAGTTGAGGTTAAAAGGCAACACTTCTGTATGAGGTCGGGAGCAAGACAGAACCGAGAAGTAATTATGGGGTGAACTATATCTAAGAATGAATATTATGGGCGGATTGTACGCGTTGGGAATACATAATAGTATTACAATTTGCAGCATTAGGTAGACATTTATCAGTGGAATATCTTAATACAGAGAGCGGTTTTGTCGGTTCTTCACATGTTCAGATGACGTAAGAGATAATTTCTGCAGTGATTTTATCGGTATTCGTAGAATTGCGCTCTGTTATTTAGATCAGAGTCGGGATAAAAGTTGGTAATTGTGTTGTAAGCTGGGCTTCGTCGATGAACAGATAATCTACTATAAATGTTAATTCACCATCTTGTATAAGCACCGATATACATCTATAATGCGCAATTTTATAAAATTTGTTAAAAAAAACTTTATCAAAGTTTTTTATCAAAGATTTGAAAGATCTCTTTGCAGATTTGGTCGCCAGGTCTCCTATCTTTTCGTCGGACCTTGCCATTTCCTTTGTGTTACATCTGGAAATCCGAATTCAGTAATGCATTGAAACGCTGCATTCGACAGTTCACAGAATGAACTGGGCGGTTACTAGGTACGATCTTGAATGTTGCTGATCGATGTCATATTAATATATTGAATGCAGTAGATATGTCAGCGACGTTGCAATGGCCCAGAGGCGGTACACAATTGATTTAATGGCCCCTACCACAGAAACCCCCTAACACTGAAACCAAATTAGAATGTCTGATTCGTTGCTCTGAGACCTTACGAGAAACTGGTGTTCTTATTGATGACTTGAAATATACAGAAACGCCAAATATGCTTAAGCAATTTTTTATTCGGTAACATACTCGTTTCGAACATAGATTGGTAGGTTGGTTTTGTTCGTTTATTAGACGCCCTATTAACCTTCTGCCTGAAATAAGTTTTGGGCCTTATAACATGTTTTGGATATTATAGTCGAATACCCTATTTATTCAATAGTAGGACAATGAAAAGTCGAGCACAGGTCATTGAATATTGAGGTCAGGAAAGAACATTATCCACGTGAAAATAATTATTACACCCTTGGACTGCACTGTTGTCGTTGTTGTTTGCACTTTAACGTGTGGAGCTCCGAGTAACGTGAAGAACTAGGAGGTTTATAAAAGACTGGCATTGGATAATCATCCAATAATTTAATAATTCTAAAGAAAACTACAATTATACTTTTCAATAAATGTGTTTGTTTTCAACTTGATTTTCAATGTTTAAAATGAGCACTGCACATGGTTTTGGGGCTAAATTTCATTCGAGCTATTTCTATATCATGATACTAGGCAAATTAATTAGCGCTGGGATTATGATATGTTGTCAATCTAGAGCATAATTATTTTTCCGATCAAACCAATAGGATATGCTTAGCAAGAAGAGACGGGCCACGAGGCGCCCTATTACTGCGTAAAATTTCGTATGTTATTGGATGAATGTGTGCTGTGATTAACAGAAACAAAGAAAAAAGGCATAAATTGTTTTTAGACACAGCAGATGAGCAACTGGCTTCTGCATTTTCTAGTTTCTGTTGATGTTTCGTCTTTGTGTCTGTCGGTTTTCTATTTTCGAGTTTTGAGATGCTTTGTAAGTGGTCGCACTAGGTCGCGCCGCTTCTTAACAGAAAACAATTTGTGAGTCCTTTTTTAATTTTGTCAAAAGATCACTGTCATGTAGGACCGTCTGCCGCACATGCATGTTTCTCACTTTTAAGTAGCCAGAGACTTTTGGTGGTGGGCTATCGATCCAAACAGGCGAAATGAAATGGCCGGCGCAGGGAGCCTTCTGTTTTATGCGATCAGGTCCAGGCTGACGTCCGTTTCGTCATATTTCGCCAATAAGAGGGCTGCAACCCCTTCCCCCGTTGCGCTCGCCTTTAACAGCAAGTGCGCCCAGTATAACTTAGACGCAGTAACGACGGTGATTTTGACATGACTTCCTTACGGCTTCCCTTTCGTTACGCTGTCGAGATCTCAAGTGGTTATTGACGAGATTTCTCCTTGTGAGAGCCGATCTTCAAGTAATGTTTAACGCAGCTTTTTCTTGCTGTGTCGTTTAACGCTGTGTCAGTTTTTGGAAACGCTAGTTGCGAATATTACCTTGCGCTAGTGTTCGCGGTTCGAGACTCTACGCCAAAATGTGTTGCGCTTCGCCTCTTCGATTCTGGGACCGAGGGCGGAGAACAGGTCATGGTCAATAATCCAGGACATGGTTAAAGAGTAACGTCAGGCGGATATGCGATTGCAACAGGTTGAATAGAAGTGGACTGTGCGCGAACGATCTTGATGGCAAGATGTAAATTAAAAGCTGGACACCGAATTTGACTTTCGCAGCCATCGTTGTCCGGCCGTTAAGTATCGAATAATTCGGCCGGATTCTCTACGGCAAATTTTGAGCATACGATCACAATACTAGATAGAGTGCTGGTGTACAATGTGCCATATTTGGATAAGGCTATTTTAAGTATAAAACACTCGTTCATCTATTCGCCATAAAGCGGTACTGTTGGCTTGGGTCTCGAAAATGTCACGCAAAACACTCGTTCATCTATTCGCCATAAAGCGGTACTGTTGGTTTGGGTCTCGAAGATGTCACGTAGGCTTCGAAAGTACTGAAGCCATATAGTTAGAGCGAGCCTGTTCCGTATTGAGGTTTCTGACGGCGGAATTAAACGAGACCCTTCTACATAAATGGCCTTTTGGTAGTCAAGCTTACATTAATTCGCAATCTAGTGATTATAACTAAGCGCTTTGAATCTTCAGTCTCTGCTGATTTCCTTGTCACATAATAATGCGAGCTTTAGGCTCTGTTAAAAGTCATAATAAGAGTTTTATTGTCACTTGCGCACTTCCAGCTGCTAACGGTCAGTGCTACATATGAGAGTACATAATGAAATCGAAATTGGGACACATGGATTGAGTTTACATCGAACAGCACATTCGATTCGGAGAAAAGACATTTAGGGAAAGATACAGGGAAAATTAGGTTGCAGGGGCAATAATGCAAACACTTCATCACCCACGTATATCGTTTGTTTAAAGGTTTTACCTTATTGCGCACAGAAGTTCGTCTAATCGTTCTAAAAAAATTAGAGGACAAGTACCCAAGTTAGCGGCTTTGTGAGAGTCAACGATAAATAGTTTTGAGCTATCAAGAGACTCATTGAAATTCGTCGAGTAACAAGTTTTTAACGAACGGGAAGATTATACATATGTTACTGCACGCCCGGAAATACAAATGGTTTTATAACGTTTTGTTATCGGTACACGGAGACGATTCTAGTTCAGTATATATACTGTATATAGAGACGAAATAATTCAGCTATACTAAGAACTCGTGTTCACCGAATATGTATCCTAACTGGATGGAACTGCAAGTACTATGTGAACCTATATCTATTACAGAATAGGAAATGTTTTAGCCTGCTGTTTTTAGCTCACTGCAATCTTTTTACCTTGGTGCTGACGTGGGGGTTGAACGCCCGTAGAACCATAGAAGACTTCGTCTTCTTTAGCCAGCCGAGAGGTAACGCCTAGGTGACCCGTTCGACAAGTCACTGGTTCAAATCCGTTCTTGTGTATGCAGACACAATATGTATCAAAAAAGCAAAATAGATTTACCTTCATTACTTTACATTCGCATATTTCTTTGGCTGACTAGAAATCGTATGGAAGCAGTTAATTAGTTACAGAGTTTGGAGTAAATTCTAGATGGGAGCGTTTTTAGGAAGATCAAACACTTATTAAGGGTGTATCTGCCCGGTTACGCGTTTTTCATGGCCGGCACGTTGTTGCTTATCATTGTACGAAGGGAAATTTGATGATATAATGTAATTCCAGGTAAATAAACATCTGTTCAGATCAGCCTGCGAAGTTCGAAGCTAAGCTTGAATAGGGCTACCTTTCGTTTTAACGAAACTTTAGCAGCGAGCACTGCAATAGGACTAGTTTTTAATGAACTTAGAACAATACAAGGTCTGTTGACGCAAACAGCGCTTGCAAGGCTCGCCATCACGTTCTCCATGTGAACAAAACCATCAGAAACGAATCGCATCTCGGCTTATGACTCCGTTCCCTAAACTTATACTGTACTTATGTAACTCACAGATACTCTGTATTGCTGCAATCATCAAAAGCGTCCTGGTTACTATATATGATATATATCCGATAAGCATAGTATGCACAAGCTACAAAAATGGTATTTTCATTACCCTTTAGTTAATCCCTGTTCAGTCAAGCAGAAATTACGGCATTCTATAGCGTAATCCTTCTTCTTAAATTAAAACAGGTAATGAAACTATTTCTAATCTATGCAAGAGTTTCATTTTGAAACGAGTGCGCAGAATGTTGCCTTCGTGGCGAGTAAGGGAACTTAGCTTAAACTGTGTATCGCTGAATCAACCAATCGTGGTCAGCGTACAGTTGTGCGCTTTTGGCGTCTCACGCAACGACTCCATTTCATTCTGGGAAAAAATAAAGTCGCTTTGGACAGTATCAAAAATATGTTGACTTCGCAGTAGCGACCGTGAAAAGCAGTTCAAAAAACAGTTTAACCGAACTTTCACCTTACTGACAAATGATCACCGCATCATTTTGTAACTGACTTTTGTGGTTTCTATATCCGTTTTCTGAATAAATAATGTATGTGTGTATTTTTTTTTAACAAATGCAGAGTCAGTCTCGCAGAGATTCACTTTCGGGATTCATCTGTGATATCCGGTTTTTTAGTAATATCCTCAACCGAGTCAGTGCATAAACAGTTAAGTGTGCATGTATGTGATACTAGAAAGGAGTCAAAGCGGATCGAAATGGGTTTTAATTGAAGTAGAGCTGCAGTCACTTGCAACATCTGATCTCCTCGTTTAGCACATCCCGTCATAAATAGCTCCAATCTCAGCTATTATCTGCTCTTTCAGGAGAAGGAACAATTAGCTATTTGATAAGAAACAGATGGCTTACATACAGCTGCGTTTCCAACTAGGCATGATTACATTATAGCCGATTTAAGCATCTTCAGTCAATTCACTATTTATATACCCATATCGTGATAAGTAGGACGGTCCAATAAGCTCATTGTGTAGGCAATGCGAATAGTTGGATTTCATTTAATTTTGGCTTGGAATCGGACTTTGTCGCCATATGATTTACTTCGACCCCATTTCCTCGTTGCCAGTGCTCATTAATCACTCATCATTGTATCACACTCGCAACTGTAGGCGCAGTCCGTCCGTTCCGGGTGAGTTTTTTACAATCATATCCCACTACACCTCACATTATTCGATGCACTTCAGTCCTTTTACCCATGCTAAGCAAATTATTAGACCTGCTAAAAATGGAAGACAATTAATAGAACGACCATTCCATGCCATCAGCTGCATATAATCTCGCCTTTTATATTTCGTGATATAAGTCGATATATAATTGATGATAGTCACAGTTGTTACAATTGCGCCTATCCTGTTTACAATTCAATCAAAAACGGCACAAAACTACCGTTTACGTTATAAGGATAATGTTTTTTATTGGTGGACCTTGAGGTGCCTGCCGGGTCTCACAACCTTTGGCTCTATGAGATGTCATCGAGCTCCATTATCGTGAGGTATATACGCCTTGTCCTAAAGCCATTTAACCTTTAAATTTATTCCTTGATCAAGCTTTCCCTTATGCTACCTTTACTGCAGAGATAGATCTCGGTAAAAATATTTTGCGCCGATTCCCATATTCGAACACCCTGCTTATCCAAATATCACCTTGGTATTACCCTTGCTACCTTCTGAGCCATCACAGGGACGTAAGAAACCACCTGGCAGCGATAGACTTGCGGCACCGACGGAGTTGTCCTCTTGATAGTAGTCTTGTAATGGGGTAAGGAGGGCCCGCAGCGAACTTCACAAGTGCAATTTGTGCTTTAATTTTCGCAGGCAGCACTTTTACGCCTTCTTCATCGCAAACAACCGTAAAGTGTAGAACATCTTCTAACCAACGCCTTCGTTTATCATTGGCTCGCCGGAGTCCTGTTTCAGTATGTGAGCCAGTCGCAGTTTCTATTCACGTTTTTGGCCAAGTTCCTTTGCACGAAATGTGGCGCGACCTGAATATGAGGGTGTTTCTTGTGTCGCCGCGGGGTACTGGCGCTCCCGTGGTGAAGATCAACGGACATCAGGGCAACAATTGGAAAAAAAACAGATAAGCCCTAGGCTGTATGTTGCTTTTGCTAAACCTAGCAGCCGGGACTATTGCAATAATAAAATGGAACATCCTCGTGTATACCTAGGATCCTTCAGGTCAAAGAACTGCAATGCAAATAGGCTTAATTAGCAAATAATGACGGAAAACGGAAGATCTAGGAAGTTTTAAATCAGGGCTTTAGATTGTCGTTAACGTAAAATATGTATCGTTTTTAAACAGTCGCTGTGAGCGTTTTCTGAAAAAGTTTCTGTTAAATACTAAAGAGTTATAACATTCTATTTGCCTGTTTGTATATTTGGAATCGATATTCTAGAGTATTATTGTACAGAACTTATATCATTTCTAGAAAGGAATGAAATGCACGACAAAACTTTGCGGTATACACAGAGACCAGCTTAAGTCCTATACGTCTTATTTTCCGTTTGGTGTATCGTGCATAGCTAGCGTGCATCCCATCAAACGTACTGTAGGCCGCTACGCCCATTGGATGGCATATCGTCAGCCATCTTCGTGGGACCGCATTGTTGGAGGCGCTCATCAGCCTCGCTACACCGAAAACAAAGGTTCCCGCTACAACGTGTTTGAAGAGTATATGTATGTGCAAATACAGGAAGATGCAGACAAGACGCCTATTGTAGAAGGGCTCTTCGTAGTGATGTAGGTGGCGTGAGTCAACCACAGCCAACTCTACGAGGCCATAAACTCGTTGGTTGGAACCCATTTGCCAGGCCGGACCGACCTTAGGCTGTTTTGCGTGTGCTATGACTTCGACTACAGATCTATGTGTGTGTACAATAGCGCCGTTGTATATACCCATAGTTCCGCGAGGCCTTGCGCTGCAGTGTCCTGTGGCGGAGTAGTGTATACTGCTGTCGTTATATGTGTATTGCATGCATAGCTCGGCCTGTTTTTATGATATCCTTCCTGTCTGTCTTGCTGCTGTTTTTCGTATTTGTTTATAAGAAACGGATGTCATCCTGAGTCGTCTTTATTTCCCGTTCCATTCTCCGATCCTAGCATGTCGGCAGTTCTATTCGTGCTTTGCCCCATACTGTCCTCTCTCGTTTACCCCAGTTAGTTATTCCCTTTTTTGTTAGTCGCCGACGCCGCTCATGTTGCTGTTTGTTATCCAAACCCGCTTCAGAACAACAGCAGCAGCAGCAGTTGACGATGATCTATATCGTGTCATCTCTGTTTAAGCGTTCCCATACAACAACTGTCTCTAAAACCCTTAACCCATGTGGTATTGCCGGGACTACCATGGCTTACCGGACATTGTTTTCCGCTGGTCCGCTCAAGACAAATAGCTGAAGAATATGGAGACAGACCTCAGCTTTGTTGCTGCTGCTGTCAATGCGTCGCTGCGTGTCGTGAGACGGCTCATTGCTAGCGTCGTTATATCTATTGCTAGTAATAGTGGTATTGCTGTTGTCCGAATTGTGCGACGGTATGCGCTTCATATCGAAGAAGCGTATACGCGAAGAGATGGTTGCCCGTTTGGCGAGTAACTTAAATTTAGTAGTTCAGACATTTATAGGGCACTTTTTATCATATATTGGCTGCCCGATGATATGCGCTGCATAGGTACAACGCCGACACATTCAACCCATCTTCTCATCTGTTCGCTAGCGATCAATTCATAACTCTATCCATAAGTGCTACAGTGTGTATCAATAAATACGGTTCGTGTACGCTACTAGCTAACTAAGCTGTCAAACGAAATCACCGTATATTCTGCCTACAACCACAGTGCCGGATCGTTGTAAGTCGCCTACGCGTACTTCATTGTGTAGACGAGCGCATGAATGGGCATTTGTCCATCGATTATAGATGGAAATTTTTTGCACTGCATTGATAGGGTGATGTTGTGATGAAAATATGCATAAAAATACACAGAAGAAACGTCAATTATCGGTTAAGTATGATAGACATGGTGCACAATAGCGAGGGAACCTACGATTGAATTCGTTTTTATACGCATGGGCCGACGTGTCTGCTATGCAAGTAGATGTTTGTATATGTTAATACGTTTCTAATAATGGTTGCTTTTTCACACTTGTTGTGTAGTGTATGTCCTCGGCTGAGCTTTAACCAGTGATGATGTGTTTACTGCTTATAATTTACTGATATGGGCAACCCTTAAGGGTTTTAATTAGCGCAGTGGTTGTTACCGCCTGCTAAATCGTATCTCAATAAACGTTCATTCTACTTAGCAGATGCGTAGTTCCCGTACATTTGGATTATGTAGATGCGGGAACCTATTTTGGATTAAAAAAAGTAAAAAGTTGTGACCGGACTTGACATTGTTGTCGCGGGTGGTTCGTCACCGTAGGCGTTATAGTCGTCTCGTTTCCCATTTGCTCTGTGCTTATTTCTCTATCTCCCTACGTCGCAATGCTTGCCTCGGTTCAGTGGCTAGAAACGTTCCATGTATCCCAAGGACGCCGTTTTCTGCCATGATTCATGAAATTCCAACCGCGGCCCGTATATCCTAGCGTATTTTACGCACTTTCTAATTAGGGGAGCTAAATGCTTCACACTGGGAGTCTGCCAATGAAGTTCTGAGGCAAATTTTGAAGAAATATTCACAAGAGGCATCTAAGCAATGTATAGAGTACGTGCGTCAAAAGGTAAAGGTTCACTAGAGAAGACACTGTTTTTCTGGAAACAACTACAAAATACAGTCTACAAAAAATGCTCTCATATAAAATAGTTGTGTCTATACGGATGCACGATACGTGAGCGTAATTCGGGAACGTTGTACGAGGATGTTAGCAACCAATGAAAAAAGATGCGCCGTTCAGTTGTTTCTAGTTAATTACAGTGTGCGCTCTGAGTTTGTGTAGAGCGAACAAATGAATAGAACCTTAATATAACAATGGGATTCGCATGGTAACAATACGGGATCGACGAATCTGTGGAACTACTATTACGGGGTTCAGAAACACTAACCTGCCGCTTATCCTCGGGGGTTACATATCTAACGATATTGGCAACATTCTGGAAGATGCTTTAGTGATTCGAGGGTCAATTGAATCTGATGTTTTAAGTGGTTTCTTCCCCCCCCCCCCCCCAGATTTCAATCCTGACTCTGCCACGTTGCCATGCCAATACCTCACGTTGCGTCTACGAAAAAATGCACCTTTTTTCTATCTACAAAATAAATACATCCTTGTTTTAAACGTAATCACGTGCTATTGGCATTGTCTGCAATGTTGAGAACGAACTGCCGATGAATTAGTAAACTTTAGACAAGCTAAGAGTTAACTGAATGGTGGATTAAGAGTAAAGTTGTCGGAGATAATTGCTAAATACGATATAGCAACAATGTAACTAGTAGAAGCAACATATATCTCGTGGTACGTTTTACACAAACCGTGACAAATACGTTGAATAGACTGTATAGTCGCTAAATCCAGTTAGCGAATGTGGAACATTTTCATGTTTACCCATAATTCAACGCTCACTAAAAAGGCTCATGCGCACAAAGTTCCGCACGAAACTCTATTCCGTGCTACTCTCCTCTACAGAGGTCCTTTCGCAAGGTACAGAACCACAGCACTAAAGATAGAGCTCTACTAACATCGTTCGTTGTGCTTCGTCCAATATTATGTGCTACTGAATAGTTTCACTCAAGCAAAAATCTGAGTAATTAATTTAGGTAGCTGTCTGCTCTCCGGAGAAGGGAGACACTACCGACCTCAGTACACAAATACCCATTTCGCCCAAATAGTCGTATCGCTCTATCGGATGGGTAAGAGGCAACATTCACGGTATCGACACAAAGATACGCTTTGTTCTATACGACAAATCTTAGCATTTTGAATCGCCGCTACGGCCGTATGATATCCTGTATTGATCTTTCTCGAGATGCAGCCAATACTTTCACATACGTATGCGTATTCATTGCAAACATAGATATTGTTGAGGATTAAAAAAGAAGTTAAATTGTCCCGCATTTCTCCTCCACTGTAAATGCCGTTGTCATGCACGCGCGTATCGGTGGCATTGGAAATATTAGTCACAGGCATAGCCCACACCATAAGCAAACTATTCCAATTGAACAACGCCTGATCAGCAAAGCAGGAGCATAGTAAAGGATCGAAGCAAACGCTCCCTTATCTTCATACTAGCGCACGTTGATACATCGTCAGTTTTGTTGTCTTTGTTGTCTCTCTGCATTCATGTCTTTGTTGTCACTGTAAGTAGCTTTCACTTGGTCTTGGTATTAAATAAAGGACGAGGTGTCATACTCTTTCGCACAAAAAGCCTAAGTGGGGCAAGGGATGAAGGGCACGGAGGCAAAACATAGTAGAATTGTTTGTCAGCGGCCGCTTCGATAGTTTTCTCTCGGTTGCGTCCCAGTAGGGTCGGCTAGGTGTGAGCGAACGACTACGAAGAGACCGGTAGTGATTTGGTCTGCCGCGGAAAACAAACGCCGCGCGAGCCACCCTATTCACAAGCGTCTTCATTGTCCAGCGGCGATGATTATGAAGCTATTTCCCATGTAGCCCACCAGTTCTATGACTTTTTTCCTCATTTTTTTGCTTACTTACGCGTCGCTATGCTTCTAGAGGCTTATCCCAAACGTAGATGTCAAGCAAGCCGTCAGTCAAGCAGCTACATGTGTATGGAGTGCTAGAGTAGACGGTAGGTTGTCTGATCGACAAAGCTAGCGAGTGAACGCAACGAGTTCTATTAATAGAAATCAAGGCTATGGAGTACCTTTCTTTTAAAAAATAGGCGTATTTAAATGGTGTGGTTCGGTTAGCTGGTGCGTTTGAATGATTTGGTGGCAGACAAGTCACCTACTAAACCTTGTTGTCGTCGCTATGAGGTAGTCTAGATAGTTCAGATATATGACATGCACGGCTCCAGCGTTAGAGCGGCATCATCTATAGCAGCGCGAAACTTTCACAAGATCAAAGATTTATTTAGGTATGCAGATCTAATATTGCTTGCTTTTGCTCCAAGATTAGTGACGTACGGCCACCTATAGACGAGATGGGAATGCAATCTAACTATGCTAGCTAACTCTACCTGTGAACCGTACAACCATGGTATTTGATGAGGCTTGCGGACCACGCGGAATAGAAGAGCACCTTTATTCGCCACAAGGTACAGAAGAGGGGGAAGGGCGAAACGATTCGATTTCACGGACACGTAAACGGTTTCATACGGGTTATTATTTGATGCATTTACACAATACGCGTCGTGCTGCTTCACGCTGGGTGGTCTCGTGCTGCTGCTAACTGCAACAGAACTATCGTGAAGTAAAAGCCTGTTAACAAATCCGGAAGAAATACAAATTGTAGTTTATTTCATGGTATTATCTGCTTGGCTTACAATTATTTATGTAGTATCAATGCCGTTACAATTGCCTGATTGGTTGTGGGCGGTGGCGAGCTAAGAGAACCAAATTATTATAGAATGTATCATTTGAAAACATTGTTTATTTCATTCTGCAGATGCGATCTTAACTTACCTAAGTTCGATGAGCACGTTTCGCTGTTACTGTCCGCTGCCATGTTAGCTGCTTTTGTTGCTTTCTACAAAGTTGTGCGACCGATCGGCAGCCATTTGGGATTAAATTTTACGGTATAAATTATAGCTGCCATGTATTTTAGCTACTGGTTATCCCTCGGCTTTTCCCTGTGTTGATTGTTACCAGCGAATCCGGTAGACTTGGAAATCGGCTAGCATTTAAATTACCCGTCACTAACAGAAAAAGCTGGGCTGTTAAATACTAGAGTTCTCTAAAAACTTATAAGTGAAAATCAGTAAATCGAAATGAGGCAAGAAAGAAAAGTGTCTTTTCGTCTTGAAAATTAGCGTTTAATGGTCAAGCTTCTATCCTTCGAAGGCCGCCGCAGGAATTCATCGAAGATAGATGGCAGCGTTATGCAAGGAAGCCTTGAGCAAGAACACAATACGTAAAAACAAAGGTTGTTATAGAATGTTGAAGCATATCGAGAAGGTGTCTAGATGAAGGTACCCGAAGGACAAGAACGCCTTGCCACAATCGAAGAGGCCTTTCACAAGAGTAGAACTTCGAGTCTAAAAGCCTTGTCGACCGAAGTTGGCATTTCTTATGTAACGGATTACAGAATAATTACCCAAATACGGTAAATAAGGAAAAAACTAGTCACCCGTGAATCGATCCGGGCTAGTTGGAAATGAGTATGGTGTATCCCACGAACTTTAACCGATAAAAAACCTGAAGCATGCGGTCGCTAGAGACAGAACATTGTTCACTCTATACCGCCAGTCAGGGATGGACCAAGCAAGAAAATAGCATCGCCCTGGAGATAAATCAAGTCCGATGGTAGTGTGCAATAGGTTTGGGCATAAGGCGATAGTAGTACCTGCAATGAGCATTAGGAGCACCTGTTGCTATGAGATACTCGCCATAAATGAAACAATCAATACAGCCCGCTGTCTCGGGTTCCCTTAGAGGCTCAGGGACCATTGGCACGGCAATCAAAAATACGCTGTGAACCCGTTGATAGTATTAATTTAGGGCTACCGATCATAAACTGGATTTTTGTCAGAGCAGAGAGAGAAGAGCTAATTATTATGAAGTTCCCGTGATCAGATTAAATTACCGTGGTAATTCAACGGTTAAAAATAAGAGCCCTTTTCATAGTCAGACTTTTATCTCTAATTTCCGTTACACTTAGTTTCTAGTTGCAGCTGATGTTCTCTGTCTGACACTCTGGGGTTTCTCAAGACTCGTAAGAGTCGCAGCAAACGTGATGTAAAAGATCTATAGGATAAAAGTAGAGGCCCATATGTACCCTGTTTTTGTATATTGCCATATCAAACTGTTATCCTTTATAGGAACAGTTTATCAAAATGTTTTTTTATCAGCCGTTAGTTTTACATCGTTGATTGTTGCAAACATATGAAAGGGCTGTCCGACAATCATGTAACCATCTGGTGGTTATCTAAATCATTTGCTGTTAAAAAGTTCTCTCTATGGCTGACTCGAACGTGTTCCATTCTTTTTGTTAATATTTTCTCTACTTGGCTACGAATCCACGATATAGTGGCAAATAGGCTCATCTGGGTAAAATGGGGAAGTTGAGTCGCATGAAGAAGGTATTAAACACACGCACCGATAGCTGAATGAACCAGCGATAGATATGAGCATAAAATGAAGATCGAAAATGCCCTACCGTTTAGTCAAGATTACTTTTAACTTTACACATACAGATTATCAATTGATTTAACTAGAAAATCACGAATGTCAAAGTGGATCTTCAGTGACTTACAATAAACCATAGCCTACGCCCGCATCTCCTTTATCGAAATTTTCTGTACCTGATTTGGCTGTCCAAGTGAAAATTTGGTGCATAAATATGCAACGAATATTTCTTTCTAGGGGGGCTGTCGCACAACGTATTTTTTCTACTTTTGTCATACCGTAGCGCGGAGGTACTTCATAGTCGAGTATTATATCTACAATGGTGAAAATTAACTAACAAAACTGGGTCATTTGCTTTGTTGTTTTTAGGCACAACACATGGGAGCCCGAAGAGAACATTCTCGATATTCGGTTACTTGAGGCGTTCGAAGCCCAGTAAGTATTTCGTGCTCGTTAGCATTTGTAGTCATTAATCGTTATAATTACTATTTACTATTTTTTTTTTATTTTACAAGTTACAGGGAGATATGTGTCATCGTAAAGAAAATAATTGCAAATTATTTTCTGTTCGTTAGTTACTTTTTAACTTAGGTTAAAGTTCTCGAGAGATGCAACTAAAGCTATATAAACAACTTACAAGTCAAAAGCCGCATAGGTTTGAATAGATCAAGAATCATATGATAATTTATCAACATATCTAGCGCATAACAGCAAAACTGCATCAAAATTAATTACTATGCACGACGCCTAGCAACTTCAAGCGGAATACTTTGTGAATTTCGATGCGGCGGATAAAAAGAGGTAAAGGGTTCCAAATGTAACTTGGGATCTCATTGCGTTGTTTCTGGGTTCAGTTGCTTCAACTAGCAACTTTTAGGGTCACTCCTTATGAGGTAACAAAAGGTACTGCCACTACCAGGATGTGGATAGTGCCGAAATTCCAAAAAGGCAAGACGCGCTGAAGACAGTTGCGGAACTGAATAGAGATCTCGCTTGCGCAGATACTGCTCGTATTAACATTTGTTGTTAGACGTACTTAAATGAACATACTTGGTTTCCTTATTTTGCTATTTAATAGTTCGTGCTGTTTAGTGACTGAATATAATGATTTTGTTTTGTTGGAAAATCTTGTCTCAAAAATTGCCCATTGTCTACTCTACTGTTTTTTTCGTTTCCGTCACCTTCTGCTCGTTTCATGCGATCTGTCACAATCGACAGGCAAAAGCTGATCTGGGCATCAAGCACGAGGTACTTGATCAACACGTGAGGGAAGGTCGCGACCTTAGGCGGCCTTGCAAATGTCTCAAGCGCATCTCTATGTTTTTCTAGAATTCCAATAGCTGGTAATCGTCATCGAGATTTGCCCCCCCTTTTCCTTATTTACCCCGATATTTACCCCGACTTACCGACCGCGAAAAAACACATTCGCGATAAATCACTTACTGTTAGATACGTTGGATCAGGCATTGTTTCAAGTAACAAATATAGCTTACTCGTGTGTTTCGTTATTTGATTCATTTCGGCACGCCAAGACATTTTGGTAGACATTGCCATGACAAATCTGTGCCTGTGCTTTCGTGTAGAGACAAGGATAAATCACGTTTTCAAAACACATTGTTCTCTCATTGTCTTGACTAGAACGCTGGGAGTCGCGTGTGGTTGTCAAAAAATCTTGTTAATATAGACATCAACAAACAGAGGCGTGTTGAAGTTACCACTGTGGCCGTATGCGAATTGTCACTAAGACGACTTTTTGGCAATTTCGGATATGAATATTTCCGCTTGCTTCGCTCAAGTCGTGATTAGTGTTTCATTTTTCTAGCAATTTTGTCTATGTTCAAATCAGCAATAGGGATGTTTTTTATTCCACTAACTAGCATTGGGAGCAATCCTGGTAAGATGCATACAGTGCGCTCTATCTACACCAATACAAGTGAGCGATTGACACCTGCACCTTTGAACTCCGAAAGGGCCAGACACTGACGACTAGAAAGGGACCCGATGGTTGTTGAATCCACCTTGCAGAACGACGGATTATAACAACCCTCTGGGGCGGATTTGTGGGCGAAGGCCTGTACCAGCTAGCTACGGTGCACCAAACAGTAATATATTATGAACAGTCATAGCAATATATGCCGGTTTGTGGCGTTACCAAGTCATTGTAAAGCCAAGCGTAGAGCCTCGATTAAATATCATTGAACTCGGTTTGTTAGACACCAATCGCTATAATGAATAAGTCTTTTCTACAGGCAAGCCAGGGACTCAAGGAGAGCCCAGAAGAGAAGACGGGAAGCGACTGCGAGCCATCAACAGGTTAGTAATAATTTATTTATATTAAAATATTTATCGGCACTTGTTTGCTGTTTGTTTAATTGATACTATACACTAGTAAGTACACTAAGCTATGACATATTAACGAGGAAATTTGGAATTGTTTATGAATTAACAAAATTCGAGTAGTGCCAACGAAACGACAACCCTTATACTAGAAAACTCATCAAAGCCTCGTTACCGAAAAGGTCGTTGGCGGACAGACCCACGTAACAATTTCAGACTCGACGTTTTCGGGGTTTTCCAGAAGGCAGTCTTTCCAGTGTGACACAATCCAGTGTTTCGATTGAAACGTCTCGGCTCGTTCGCAGGGCTTTTTCGAGACGTCTACTATGCAAAAGGACTGAGCTTATTTCGAGCACTGCTGAGCTCGATTTCAAAGCTGCTTGTAACAAGGGCCAGCTTGGGTAATCATGCTCGGAAGTATTGGAGAAGACATTAGCAATAGCGTTTGTTTTCCATTAGGCTGTGTCCTAGATGTATCGCGCATCTCTCATGTTTACTTACGGTTAGCGAACTATAGGCGTTTTTCGAGCTATGTAGTCGACGTTGATCTACGATCAATGTTCTTGTCTCCTGTGACGTGACGCGAGCTCCTTTGTCAGTGCTAGCGATGACCATTACGCATGAACTCCATTTGTGCATCTTGTTTTTTTGATCTAGGCACATTTTCCCGATACAGTTTGATATCGTTTTTGTAAACATAGTTTGCACAGTTTTTCTGTTACACCTCGCCCACTTCAATGAGCTGCCTATGGGATCGTACTGGTTTTGTGACGTGTCGTTTTCGCCCCTAGCATTCGCCTAGGAAGATTATCAATTGCTCATGGCTTAGCGTTCAAACCAACGATTGAAATGTGTTCAGTGAAGAATTACCGGATGAAAAATTCTAATGTTATTATAGATGATGTCGTGCTTTCCGCCATAGTAAGCAAACACTGTACTATATAACAGTTCAGTTGGCTGCCGGTGCGAAAATAACGTCCTGTTACGGTAGAAAATTGTTTTTTTTTATTTTTTGTTAAGCGATTATTGTACGTCCTGAATGAGATCCGTAAACTCAGCAAATGGTAAGTGACTGTTGACAGTCTGACATGTAAACTTATGAGGGTGGCCAACTAAGAAATGCCGACGAGCACAACGGCGGTTTCATCGGTCAGAGAAATCGTTGTCTGTATCAAACGGGAAAATTTTTACAATGGGATATGTCATGATCGAAGACGTTGTGACTGATACAGTCTAGTTTTAAGTACAATGGCAATTTAATGCAACTATAATAGAAGTTTGTTTGGATCTGTTTTGTGAAGATTGTCCGTTTTCGCTCACCCTTACAACCATGCTATTAGATCTATTTTGCTTTTAACGTCGAAGTTGGCCGGCTTTTCACGAGGTGTTACACTCTTGCCGCTTCAATGTATCTTTGCGTTTCGTCAGAAGACATCCTTATATCTAGTAGCGGAAAATACCACAACGAGATGGTAAAACTTGACCTAGTATCAATAGCAAAACATGACTAGACATACCGCACTGCGATGACGCGTCAGTCAGCGACGTTTCATGGAAGACGGCAAAGGAGTACCGTTTTACGTTTCTCATAAATAAATATTTGTCTCTCAGCTAGCTAAATTAGGTAGACGCGAAAAAGTATATGAACCTATGCGCGAGTTTAGAACAATCGATTACGTTAAGTTAATATTTAATTGAATAAACATTAGTACAGTCGATACATTGTCACACACATAAAGCGGTACGCTTTATTCGAACAAATCTAGCTCATTTTTGCTCGTTTTACAATCACCGAATCCTGTACGTATAATATAGTTAAATGGAAACGAGTCAAAGTAGGCGAGTGTCTATATGGCTTCGTTGGGTCATCTGTTTTGTGCGTTTGTCTGTGTGTGCTTTTGTGTGTGGCTCCTGACCGTGCTTCTTGTTCCCGCACTGTTCATATTCTATTTTATGTGTGAATGTATCTATGATCGAATCCATCCTAGCTTTTGTATCTTTTGTTGCAAAACGGCGTCTGCCTTCGCTCGACGCCCTAACGCCGCTGTTGCCGCCGCCAGTCACCGACGGACACACGCACTGGTTAGCAGTCGTGACACGGGTGTCGTCCTCTACTTTGCGGCTGTCTGGTTGGTCGCTTGGTAGGACGCCGGACGCGCAAGCCCTCTGTCCACCCAACTTCCATTGGCCTGTTTCCGCTAGCCAAATAGTGTATTTATTGTTCTCCTCTATTTCTTCGTCTTCTCGTCTGAAGATTGTATCTCGATTTTCTATAGACGGTAACAATGCAAAATAGAGAGAGAGAGAGAGAGAGAGAGAGTAAGCGCGAGCCCTCCCTTTCTCTCTCCATCCCTCTCTTCGACGACATAGCTTTACGATGTTTGTCTGGTCAATGTAGGCAACATTATTCGTTACCTGCAGACAACCTCTTATATACTAATACTATGAAGCACCATAATGGGTACCCTCGATCCCTCGGAAAATGATCACCACTCTAGTTTTGCAACGAATGAATGCGAATAGCTGTTGAAGTTCAATTGAGGTAACGCTGATGGCGGGGATGGGGTGGAATATGGCTTAGCTGAACCGCAGCCTCTACAGCTTCACCGAAAACGATTAGCGATTGTTAGTGGCTTCATACTTAAATATACTTTTAAAGTTATTTTTGAACGCCTGTTTGGCCGTTATCGAATATTGTTCAACTGATGCCTATTCGTCGCGTGCCTCATCCGAGTTAGCGGATAACGACGCTGCCAAAGACCAAACGCATTAGCGCCCATAATCATTTTTTCTCCTAGCCGACCACGACAGTCTTCCCAACCTAAAAAAAACAATTGGTAGAAATTCACAATTTCAAACGCGATTCTTTTCCCAATAAAACGCAAGCTTCCAATCCATATGAACCGCTAGCTTTACTGCAGACAGCAGATCTTGTCGAGGTGAGAATTTTCGAAATGTCGTACGCTGTTGGTCTGCCTCAAGTCGTTTGAGTTGCTCTACTTCCACTATTTTTTCGTTTGCTGCGATGCGTTCGCAAACGCCTATTGCAATGTATAAACTCGGACAGAGCCACGCTGATTCGACTAGCAACCCTCCAATTTTCCGCCAGCGGATCTGACGTTCCGCGTCCGCCACCAAATGACTTCTCAAGCTGGGTTCTCGTCGACTGTCTCTATTTCGTTGTCGGTTCTGTAATGATTCTGTCCCGCTGTTGTCCGACTGTTCGTTCTATGGTGATTTGCTGGACGTTTCGTCGTCCGTATTCTACATCTTCGGAGTCGCTGTCACAGACACTCACCGTCGTCAGCAACAGCGAGCCCATTGCGACTTTGATCACTCTGAACCACTCCTACCATAGACGAAAAGCCGGGAGGATCAGAAACTATTCCAACAACAACAGAAGCAATTGTACAACAGCCACAACAACGACAAGAGCAAGAAAAGTATCGCAGCTGGTACGATGGTCGCCGACTTCCGTGTCTCTGGGTGTATGTGTGTGTGCCTCGAGTGCTGTTGCGGTCTGGGGGCTGCGTCTCCTGTAACCTCATCGGCTTTCTCAGTGGTCTTCTGGTGACTTTGTCTGTTTTTCACCGCCATGGGTTAAATTACTGGTCACAGCACTAGTAAGAGGGGATGACCGCGGAGCTAAATCCTGTGGCCCAGCTGACGCAGTAAAGTCCGGACAGTGACCTCCTTCTGTTTGAGTAGTGCGCGCACGTTGCGTCCTGTTCCTTGACGCTTGTTGATTCCGTTTAATTGCGCTTTTCGGACGGCGGAAGCGTCGCGGACTTTAGTCAAAGAAAGCGGATGGTTAAGACTCCTGCTGGCTTACGTAGACTAGTTTGACGGACTCGTCGTTGAATAGATGTTGTACTGGCGCTGAAAGAACTAAGTTAACAGAATAAGAATGTTACTTTGGTGGGATTGTGATAATAATAGGATGTATATGATTTGCTGGATCTCCGGGGGGGGGGGGGGGAGTAAATAGTTCAACGGGTGATTGAGCAGGATTAAGCTGGTCCAGTTGTTTGAACGGAACCCTTTTTACGTGATGATCGGCATTTTAGTATACGTTAGTGTGACAGTTTGGTGACAGTTATTAGTAAGCGACAGTTATTTTGAGCTTGGATATATCGAAGATATTTAAGTAGATTATGTATTGTCTATATAGTTGATTAAAGCATGCTTGTAACTTGTGAAACTGTACAGTCATGTTAAAAAAAATATAAATAAATTGGCATATCAGCGCTTAGTTTTCTCTTAGTTTTTATGACCGACTTCATTTAACTGAATGTTGTCACAACTATATATAATTAATCAGATTCGCTTCATTGTCTGTCAAAAAATATATCTAAAATAATGAACTGTCATAGCGCCTTTGGCCTACCCATGATTTAACCATATTAAGCATCAATACTATTTGTGTCTCACGTAAACAGGAGGAGACTGATAATAACGAACAAGGAAGTAAAAGCAACTCCGAGGATGAGCTCGCCAACACCGACAGACCCGGGCCCAGCCGGCAGAATCGAAAACACACTGACCCATCTCAACCAGGATGCTCGAGGGACAGTCAATACCTAGGAGAGCATGGAGACAAGGATTCGAAAGAAGTCACGAGCAAAGACGTGAAAGAGAAAGATCGGAGAAGTCCGCTCCCAGGCAGACCTCTCAGTGCGTCAGGTTTTGTTGAAAGCCCCGCCGAGGCGGTTAAAGTAAACCAGAGATGTGTTACCCCTTTGTCGAAGGAACACTTCAAAGACATTTGTAAGTTAATGAGCTGTATTATATAACTTACCGTATTTGCGCTGCTTGCATAGTGTGTCCTTGACTAGACTTAAAACAGCGGCCTCTAGTCTCTATTAACTATGTTTTATTACACATCAGTAACTAATTGACGATGGTTCGATAAAGTCAACATTTATCTGTGCAAAGGAACATACTGTAACAGCGTATAGTTGCGTAAATTTTCACCTTATTTAAAATGTGTAGTACATTTTAATTAGGTGCGCTCCTCTTATTGATATTAATTCACTACAGTCTACCACTGCTTATACTCAATTTTGAAATTCGCGTTTGACTCTCCTATTAATTGTTCCATATGTAATAGTTACTTTTTGCATCCGTAACACTAACGAGTTAACGATCGATCCAAGTTTGTTGTTTTTTTTTTATTTTCTCTTGTTTGTCGTCTCACTTTGTCCTACCACTTATTTATTCATATTTTTTTCTGGCCACTTCAGATAAACCTCATAAGCTGGAGCATTCGACAAAGAAGAATGATAACCATTCTCCTCCATCGGCATCGAATCATCATCCACATCAGGCCAAATCTTCGACACACGCCGACGGCAGCAAATCCTCCGGTAAAGACGCTGGCGCAAAGGTCACTTCGAGCAATAGCAAGGACGACGCATCAACAGGTTCCGGGGCGAAAGGGGCTAAGGACAGCGCCGGGTCTAGCGTCGGCGGCAGCAGTAGTAACAACAGCAATTGTAACAGTTCTGCCAGCGTCGTTAGCTCCGGATCCACCGGTGTCGGAGCTGCTATTAGTAACAACAACCAGAAGGACAGGACATCCTTTGGAAAGGACGCCAGCAGCACATCAGGCCGGACACATCATGGCGTACAGCCGAAGAACAAAGACATCGCGAAGGAGCCAACACAGCAACAGCCGACGGCGCAGCCACCCACGAGCAAAGAGCAGAAGCACGCCCGCGAAAAGGAGAAAGATCGAGATCGCGACAAGGATCGAAGTACAACATTATCAACACAATTGTCATCATCGTTATCATCAGCATCATTAACAGTATCACTACCATCGTCCGTATCGACGAGCAGTGGGAATAATGCGTCTTCTACTATAAGCGTCAAAGGGGTAGTAGCGTCAGCGGCAAATGCTTCACGGGCTACTCAGGGTTCCTCCCTTTCAAAGGGCCTCAGCTCACCGGATGCAAAACGAATCAAGATCGAGGTAGGAGGCGCGAAGAGCGATGGACATCACGGTCATCACAAGTCCAGTTCGTCGTCGTCGTCGTCGTCGTCATCGTCATCGTCCTCATCATCATCGTCGTCGTCGTCATCGTCATCGTCGTCGTCGTCATCGTCGTCGTCATCGTCATCTTCTTCCTCTGCTTCGTCGTTGTTGGGCAGTTCTATTACTGGCTCTGGTTCGGCAGTGGGCATTTCGGCGGCAGCAACATTGGACACCTTCGACAGACTGAAGGCGTCCGATGACCTGCTCGACAAAAAGGATTCCTCTCCCATTTCGTTCGGAAGCCCAAGCAGCAATGCTAGTGTCAGTGTGGGTGGAAGCGGGTCCCGGGCTAGCTTCCGCGAGATCAGCGTTTCCTTAGCTGCCCCGGCCGACAAGCCGGGCAAGGTTGCGTCTGCACCTACATCAGCGATTTGTAGCAGCGGTAGCAGTAATGCTAGTAGTAACATCAATAGCAGGTCTAGTGACTTGAATGAATCGAAGGCGACGACAGCAGCTGGTTCCATTGGGGTACTGGACAATAATAGTAAGCTGTCGAACAAGGGAGGCCGCAGTTCGAGCACGTCAATAGACTCGGGTGCGGTAAAGGTCTGGCCGAGCAAAGATGACAGTCCAGCGGATGTCAATGCTGCTGGTGGATTGGAGGCCGTCAATGCCACGGAAACACGCAAAGATCACTCTGTTGGTACGGCAGCGACGCAGTTAACGAAGTCAATCAAGAACACGCAGTTAGTTGATGGCAGTTCTCAGCCGAAGGTAAGACAGCTACAGGTACAGCTGCAGAGGCATTCGACAGCGCCGACGACAACAACGACCAGTACAATTTCAACGCCGTCGGTGGCCGTTGCGGTTTCACAGGGGGCATCAAAGAGCGGGCACGTCGTGTCCCAACAGATCCCTCAGCAAAACAAAAAAACGGTTAGTTGTTCTCAGAGTGCAACCGTTACCATGGTTATTGTAAGGCTAAATATGTTAAATCAACTATTCTAGACATACACTTTTCTTAATAGATTCTTATGGTACAGTAAATGGGTAAGACTGCGGCATCCATACCTAAATACTGACTGATCGAACTTGTTCTTTTTCGACCTATTTATTAGACTAGTCCCGTCGCGCTTTTTTCTATTGATAGTTGAGGTTGTCATCCTGAATACCTAACGACGCAGCTATATTATCCGTTCGTCGACCCTTTAGTTCACCGCAACAACTACGACACAGTCAACGACCAAGGCGCCGTGTTCGACCACCGCCTCGACTACAATAACCACATCCGCTTCGTCCGCGCCAGTCAAGCAGTCTTGTGGAACCCCAAGTGGCGTAGGAAACGCTGTGCAAGCCGCCAACTCGAAAGGGGTCAAGGCCAATGCAAGTTCCAACGCCAATTCAGTTTTGGCAGCTGCCACGGCGTCTCCAACCGATGGTTCGAAGACTTCAACGTTCCCTCACAAGCATTCGATGCCTGCTGTTGCTCCTAAACCCTCCATACCTCCATCGATGACGTTAACCTTTCGGCATATGGTCCAGCATACGGATCGAAGCGGACCAAACAAAAAAGGTCAACAACAGCAACCGCAGCAACAGCAACAGCAGCAGCAACAGCAGCAGCAGCAGCAGCAGCAGCACCAACAACAACAACAACAACAACAACAACATCATAATCAACAGCAGCCGCAGCAGACGACGCATTTGCAACCGCAGCCCGCGACGACGATCAGTTCAACTGAGGCAAACGCCGCGCCACTTGGCATGCGTACGACCAGTAATAATGGCCTCACAAGCAAGATGTTTATAGGTAATCCCACCAGTGCCACGGTGTCGAAAGGTTCAACGAACTCGCCCTCCGTACCAGCAACAAGCCAACAGCAACAGCTGGGAGGTGCCGCCTTGAAAGGTAAGTTGGCACACGATCTTGTCGCCCACCACAGAAATAAACGAAGTTCCATTGCGGCGTAAACTAGATGTTAGGTTACGAGCCAGAGGATTTCAACAACAATGCATTATGACACTCTGGTAAGAAGCAAACAAGAAGAGTATCCGCTTATATTTGATGCGTATAGCGTGGGTAGTCTGTTACGAAGTATCCCCTTGTCATTCGGAAGGGTGGGGCTTTTTTAATGGGTTCGTTTGGTTCGGAACATAGCGTCGACTGTGATTGCTGTTAATTTTCATTTTATCATAAACTTAATAAATTTAGTTTTGTATATTTATTATTTCGTTTATCCGCTAACCATTTACAAGTGACTATCTGTAATAATTACCGGTCAACCTGGTTGCAGCTATGGTAATTATTATTCGTCCCGTTCGTGTTGGTCGTCATCATAATCCGTTGTAGCATTGCGCTGGCTAAACCCGTTCGTGTCTAATGCATAATATCTTCGTTATTAGGTCGAGCGTATGAACGATCCCCGTAGGCGCCGACAGGTTCCCTATAATTCCTTGATGTTGCTTTACGAACCGCTGCCTGAAAACTGCGCTTTTATGTCCTACATTTCCACTATGGCTGACTGCTCCTCTCAAAGTGTTCGAAAATCATCTCTGCCCCCTTTGTTCCTATCCTGCTTTTTCGGATCACTTATTTTCGTTATGTTTTCTTGCACCAATTAAAACTTTACAGTGACCAAAAAAGCGATCTTTTAAACGTCAATCATTGGCCATCTTTCGTGATAGAGTTCCACTGCAATATTTCTGCGCCGCGCTAAATTTCCCCTTGATTGCATTCCTTGACGTCCCGGCTTACTATACGCGTACGCACACCTGAACCTTAAGTGTGAAGTTCCTTACTGTCTAAATATTCCACTAATTAATACATGTTATAGGAGTGAAAGTTACGTCGTGAAGTTGTTTCTCGTTGTCCGTCGTCACAAGTATGTATGTCTAAGTTATAGAATCAGATTGCGATGATTTGACACATTCTATGCACTCGCTTGTCTGCTGCTAGCAAGTACTTTTTCTCAAATGGCTTAATAGTTTTTCTATTAGATTGAACTTATATGCGGAATCAACCCGAATTGTCAACAAGCTGTTGTGACTATGTACGGTCGGTTACGCGTGGCCTTTTGTAAAACGCCTGCTTCTGCGGCCGTTCCTCATTCGATATTGTTCATTAGGGCCCACGGAGAAACAACATTAGAGCGTTAGAGCGGTTACAGCACAATGATCTTCCAGCGCGACGTAGCACTCACCGTTTTATAACCTACTAGCAATAAGTTCTCGTAGAACAGGTGAGCATCGGTCAGAAGTGGAAGGTTGGCAGAGTTAAAAAGAATGGCGCTATAACTCAATCAGCTGTTCAGTTCTATAAAAATTAAAAAAAAAAAAAGAAAAAACAGAACAACGACGGCAATGGCAAAAACAAAGTTTTGCTGAACGTGTTTCGAACATGTTACTAGTAGTCGAGCCTCTTCGTCGTGTTCGATAACGATCGATAATCTCGTGCTACTACGGCGATCGGGCATACTTACGCGCTATTTTGTGGTGTCTCTCAGTAAATGTGCGAGGTTGAAGGGTAAAGGTAGCGTTTTACTAACTGGGCCCGCAAAATGTTCAGGACAACAACAGCCAGCTCAGCAGCAGACTATCCCCATGAGCGGAAAACAGCAAACGGCACAGGTGGCCCTTGGCGTCAACGGCACTCCAGGCAGCCCAGGTACACATTCTGGTGTTCCGGTAACGGTACAGTCGCAGCTAGATCCGTTGGTTGCGGACGCTTTAAAAGGAACTGGTGCGCAAGTCTCTTCTGTCAATTTAACGACGACGACGTCGACGACAACTACTACTGCATCAAATCGGTCGAGCGTGAAGATGCTTTTAGCAGGAAAAATCCCCGCCTCTGTCGCTGGCAGCGTACAGAATTCGGCCTCGAGCCAACAGGGGTTGTCTGTTGTGTCACCTGCCGTTTCTCAAACACTGACTCAGGCGTCAGTTCAGACTGGATCAGTCGTATCTGCAGCGGGAATGAGTTCTCCTCAGTCAGGTCACCCAGCTCATATTGCGGTAACCTCACAGTCCGCGCTTTCTGCTTCAACCGGTGCCATTCCAGGCCAGCTGCAACAGCAGACGCAACAACAACAAACGCATCAAGCTTTGCAGGCGCCCTCCGCGCCACCCCCAACCGTTAGCTCCCCTATGACGCTCCTGGCGGGGGTGCAGCTACCGCCAGGTGTACAGTTAACCCAGATTTCACCTGCCCCGTCGTTGTTACCCACAGTAACGTCGGTGGGTCAACAACCCACGCATCAGCAACAGACTCCGGGAGCGCCTTTGTTATCACAAGGAGCCGTTACACCTTTGACGTCTGGACACCTTGGCGCCTGCGCTACCAGCGCAATGCTGTCTCAGGGAGCAGCTCAAACGGCAAATGATTTACAGCAACAGCAGCACCAGGCCCAACTTCAGCAACAAACACAACTTCACTCACAGCAGCAGCAGCAGCAGCAGCAACAGCAACACGGTTCGGCTCAAGGTGGTGAAAACACGAATGTCACGTTGAATGGAAGAGCTCCATTTACTCCGCTGATGATCGGGGGTGGCCAGCTGGGTGCAGCAGGAGGACCGCTCACATCTGCCGCTGCAGCAGCCGCCTCTAACCATTCCGGAGCCCTGGGGGCGCTCCAACAGCTGCAGGCTCAGCAACAGCTTGCTGCTCAGGGGGGCTTGACGAGTCAGACGGCTCAGCATCTGCAAGGACAGATGGCCCAACAGATTCAGGGACATATGGTGATGGGCTTACACAGGCAGAAGGGTGAGTGTGATGAATGATTGAATGCTTGCTTGTTTGGTGATTGTTAGTGACGGTGATGATAACCATAATAGTAGTAAGAATAATACAATATAGCTGTAAATGAGCTGGTCAGAAAGCAAAAAAGAAGCTTGATAAGGATCAAACAATAGACCATGAGGTCCATAATGAACGGTATCTTATAAACACATGCAAAGCTAACACCAAATACCACTACGTATTCCGTTTAAGACAAACATTACGTACTGGTAGTTAATTAGGACGTCAAGCGGCGATCAGTTAGATGTGTCCCTACCGAATATAATCCTATTGCTTACCCCCTGCATTGCGTATCAATGCGTGGCCTGCCTGCGATGAAGGTGCGAAATAGCATCTAATCATATTTGTGTGTGTTTGTGTGCGTTCTGCATGCGATATTGTTGATTAGTTGTAAATACCATCCCTTTGTATGTTCTAGCTCGCGGAAAACTACCGTGAAGACTCAATGAACTAAGCAGCCCTTGTTTCCAGTTACCATAGGCTATATGACAGCAGCTGTCCGTAGTGTAACTGTTTTCTTTTGCTTCGAAAATGCTTCCGGTCAAATCACTTGAATCCCTGTGCCTGCTCAGATCTCATTAAAGAAATTTGACTTCCGGCCTCATTTCTCTGTTCTCTGGCATAGACAGCATCAGCTATGTCAATCGTGCGCTGGCAATAGATAGTACTGGCTTTACTCGTTTTGAAGTTGATGCCTATTCGTGTGAACAAAGAAGGAACACGGCGAAAAGACTGAATAGCTTCTTGATATGTCTGACTAGAACGTTTAAATCTTTCGCTTAGCTGAGGAATGGATGTTGGCCTAGAGAGACGGTATCATAGAGAAATCGTTTTGCTTTAAAAATAAGATACACGCGCGTTATGGGTGGCGGCTACGAGCCGAAAAGGTAAATTACGTACGTGCACATAGTACTATTACCATTATGATTATCATCTCTATATAGATACTGGGTTTAGATGGGTTATACAATGTTCAACATCCGTTTGTCGCTGTTTACTGACAGTGGCAACAGGTGGCAAAAGGTCGTTAGTTGATTCGATTGGTAACGCGTAGTTTTCTGTTTCACAGAATAGTAATTGTACAGGCAGAATAGTTTATCACTGAATGGTTTCACTACCAGTGAGCCATTTTCGGAATAGGCTAGGGCGGGTGACAATGCAGCCGGGCCTTGTAGTTATTACCGAGAATTGTTAGTAAGCCACCTCAGACTGGCCAGTAACCATCGCCATTAGCCTTTTGCGAGATATCAGTCCGTGAGCGGTTCACAGCGGCAAAATAATAGAACGTAAAACAAAAGAATCTTGGCAGACAGTTGAAAAATCCTCTACGACACTGCGTAAACATCGCATAATTGTATTATCGCCAGTGATCAATCGAGACCATTCTGCGTGTGGTTAGGAACCTATAAAAATGCTTTGTGATGATTGGTACTATGTGAGTGTTCTGATTCTTATTTTTGTTATAACCTAAAAAACAACGAGAATTACGTAACGATACTATGTCGCTGAACGCTAGTCGTTCACGACACGCACATGGATGGTAGGCATGCAATGGCAAGATGGAACCGCGGTTAAACGGTGAAACAAAACTAACATGAATTTACCCTTTTACTGTGCGTCTGTGTATATATTTGTGTGTGTGTGTGTGTTTTGCGCCCTACGGCGGAAACTGTGTTATTCCGCACCTTGTCGCCTATGTTACAGGAGCTAATCAGCAACAAATCACGACAATTGCTCCAGGGACTGGCGCGTTTCTGAAGACTTCGATTGGAACCGCACAGATGGCGACGGCGCAGCAGCTACAGCCAAGGATTGCACCTCAGACCGGTGCCGGTGTTATGGGACCTGGAGGGATTCAGGATCCAAAAAAGGCAACAAGCGGGGGCAACCTTATGGACAAACCATTACATATGGCCGTTCCACCGGTAGCAGCTAGATTAGCCCCCCCAACGGTACCGATGTCGCCTGCCATGCAGCATCCAGGAGCACATCAAAACCAGTCTCCTCAGACGCCAGAGCATTTACAGGTAAGTTGGCCTAGCGTTAAGAACGAGTGAAATTTATATAAAATATATAGTCAGCTGAGAGGTTATTGCGTTTTTCCTTTAAAAATTGTTTTTAATTAGGTATTGCTTGTCCTTTGGGAAATGTGCTCAAAATCGTTGAACACTTAGAGAAGTTTTGAGTTTGTATAAGGGAAAGTAATGTTTTTGCATAGCCGCGTTTAACTTCGACAGAAAAAATTGTTAAGATCGAAAAAGAAGAAAAAAAAATAGCTGAAATAAATTCCACAATTTAAACTGCTCACTCGACGTTAGACCCAAGTAAATAGTAATATGAATATGTGTGTAAATAATAGAAATCGTTCTATTATTCGAACTGTATAGTGAAACCTTTGAATTTGACTTATATAACAGCTTTATCCCAAGCCTATCCCCTGGTAACAAACATTCCTGAAACACTTTTAAAGCTATATCTAACCTTTGTTGTCTGTAATCTCACAGCACGACCACGACAAAAAACCACAAGCCCAGGTAGTCTCGACAAACAATAACCTTCTCACACATGGGTCCACCCCACAGCACATGGCCATCGCTCGATTAAACAACCAGTCCCTGGCACCCCATCCTATCCAACCACAACAGCAGCTCGGTAGTGGCCCCAACAGCGGAACGGCGCCTGGCCAACAACAACAACAGCAGCAGCAGCCGACACGTCCACAGCAGCCGACCCGGAAACGTAAACACAAAGAAGTGACCACTGTCCGTGATATGCTTGAACGTCAGCAGAGAGCGGCTCAACAGCAGTCGCCGCAACCAGTAGCTGCTCCTTCCTCTCAACAACAGCAACAGCAGCAGACGCACCCATCTGCAACAGGTGGCATTGCAGTTAGCCAACAACAATCACAACAGCAACAGCAGCAGCAGCAGCAGCAGCAACAGCAGCAACAACAACAACAACAGCCATCTCAACCTAGCCAGGGACAGCCGTTAGGACATCCTTCTCAACTACCCGCAGCAACGCCACATTCGGCCGCCTCACCAGCGACAGGTCAACAGTCCAATCCTCTTCATGCATCTGGTCCTACGCCGGCGGTAACAGCCGTCACGAACGGTGGCTCAGCGGCTCTCGGTCCAGGACAGGTGGCCGCAGCAGGGGGGCTACCATTAAACCCCGCTGTAGGACACCATCATCCATCGGTCGGCGTGGGTGCAGGAGGAGGCCAACCAGCGCCTCCACCACCCCCAGGTCCTCCAGCGCCGTCTCAACCTCCGGCGTCAGCGACCATCAAGTCAGCAATAGCCAACTGGCAGCCGACGCCTCCAGCTCTTATTAACAAGATTCTCATTACCGACGTCAAGGTGAACGCGGTCACGGTCACGGTTCGAGAATGCAAGACTTCCCTTGGCTTCTTCAAGAGTCGGACATGAACGGTGAAGAGATGTGATGCAGGTGTCAAGGAGAGAAAAAGAAAAACATCGATTAAAAGCTGACGCGATAGAGTTATACGCGTACTACGCTATTCTCGGCGTGGGCGCGTTGGTCATTGTTGGTTCTTGTCGTTATTTGCCTAGGACCGAAGCTACGGCTCGGCTATGGGCGGTGTATAGTCAACAATAAAATAAGAGATGGTGATGCTGGTGACACACGTGGAGAGTTGTATACAATACCGCAGCCGATGGACGTGTAGTGCAAAGTGAGTCGAGCGTACGTGAAGCGCACCTGCTCCTGCGTGGTCGCGACCCGCATATTCGCGGCGGGATAACAAGGAGGAACTGCCGGCCGGATTTGAACTTTGGACCTCAGATGGCAGCCCCCTTGAGACTACCCGCCTTGTACAGTATTTATCAAGGTTGAAGACAGGGTACTCTGGTTAGCGACCTCGGCGTCCTTGGGCGCGTGTTGGGCTTGTGTGTCGGCTTTTTGGCGACGACATCAAGATTTTTTCAGTACACACACGTACACGGAAATGCTTGACGTGAAGAGAAACACGAATCAAGTCTCAAAAAAGAATCGAACGAGGAGGAATGCTCGCGGTGGTCGACTGCCTGACGCGACGAATCGCCTTCGACACACATCTGCTTGATCGTGTGAAAGAAGTTAGGCTTCCACCAGCTGACACAAACGTCTTTGGCCATTATCTTGGATCTGGCCATTTCTTTCACCAGTGTCCGGATTTCAGCTTCGTTAGAACGGGCAAGACACAGCCTTTTCTCTCTATTTTGAGAATCAGTGCTGCGTAACGAGTAAAGTGTATGTGTGTCTGTTGTAAACCCACAAATCTTCGGTAGAGCGACAACCTTGGTGTGACAGCCTTGGGAAGATGCCTTTTGACGTACATGTTGTTAGTGGGTGGTAATGTGGTAAGTATGCGGGAGTTACTATCTTCGTTGACTTCGTTCAAGAGGTAATTAAAAGCGAGCTCTGTTCGTCCGTAATGTGTATGTGCCTATCGGCGTAGCGTCCCTTTATTCAAAAGTTTTCAGCGCCTCATTCTCGGTCACGTATTGGTACCAGGGAAAAGCTGAGACGGTCGGTCGGTCGGTCGGATGCGACTCAGACGCAGTGAGGACCACTATCAAAAAAACTTCGGATGAGTTCAGGTGCAAGTGGTGTGGGGGAAAAACCGCACTATTGCAGCTCATCGGAAGCTAATCGATCGTTTGGACGGCTGAATAGCCAAATAAAACGATGTTGCGCCGCGTTTGTAGATATTGGCGAAACTCACACAACGGCGTAATAAGTAAAGTGATTCGAGACAAACAATCTCGGTAATTAGGACATTGGTTTTTCTCTTGGTCTTCTTCCAAGCGAAAGGAAGAAACATTGCGGAAAAACGGCGCTGGAAATGAGCTAGCATATAATAAGATGGCAAATCATGGAGCACATCATCCCCTGTCGGACCAATAAAAAGTAAACCTGTTCTCATTGGCACTCACTGAAGCACACTGCAGTTAACTTGAATTGACGATGGCCTTTAATATAGGCAAAAATATAATTCATTCATCTACCGTCACACACATCCTATGCATATTGGATAGATAAATCAAAAGGACGATTGAGTTTGATCGGAGACTGCAGTTGCACGCTTTCATTGATGCACATCAATCCGGCAGACGAGTTGAAGTGATCATGTGACTGGAAAACATAATCACATCCCATCAAGAACACTGAGAAATTTCGAATCTACGGACACGTTCCTTATTTGCGATGGTATTGATCGAAGGACGCAGTCGTTTTTGTAAGGCCTGTACGCGGTCTGCGCACACTGGCCAATCTTGCCGAAGCCTGTGAATGTCGATAACCTGAAGGCGGAACGGAGGTAGGGAAAACTGAGCAAAAAGCAGTGCGTTAGTTATTCGGGCGAGGTTGATGCAACGGAGTGTGGGTATGACGGGACAGCGAACAAGGGACCTCCAAATGACAAAATTAGTCCTTTAACTGACCTCGACCACGTTCGGAGCGGCCTTCCCGTTGAAAGTTGAAAAGTCACCCTCATTGTTAACAATGCGCAGGTCGCCGATCAATGAATTCTGGTTGGACGATCTCGCTACCGTGTGATGCGATGCATAGCATTATTAATTATTATTAATGTAGTAGAAATAGTAATGCAGAGTAATAATAATATGTAGAGGTAGAAAATATATATATATATATATATAGCGAGAGAGTGCGAAAGATACGACGGAGAAACTGTGTAGTAATATTACTGATGATGAAAATAACGATTTTAATGATAATACGATTGATTGATGACCCTAGATTAAGTGAGCTACCTCGCTTATGCCGAGGCCGACTGAATATGCGCTGTAAAATAACGTCTGCAGCAAAGGTGAACTGAAATTGAGATAGTGGTTCGAAACGTGTCCGGATTGTAGCGTCCTATTTCTCATTCTATCGAAGAAGAGAGTTTGAAATGTGGAGGATTTTTTTGCCAATCCACTTTATGAGGGTGGTCAATGAATGTCCACGAGAGTGAAACGGGGCTAAAGTGGAATATACTCGAGCGTCCATCAACCGTTTTCTGCTCCACAGTCGGTGCCGCCTTCGAGCCTCATTGGGGAAATAGTAACATGGAGGTTTACAGATACGTCTGCTAGTACTATAGTTGCTGCTGAGTTATGAGAATATTTGCAAGATAATCGTTCGTAGCACGACGCAAGCGACACGTTTATTCTTCACGTATGCACTATATACACGACAACACTCACAAGGGATCACTCGTAAGAAGGAAGTAGCTGACGAAACACTACGACGAAACACACTATCACACACCACTATGTATGGTAATGTAAGTACTACGGTGAACCGTTATTATTACTTTTGTATCTTTTTGATGGCTCGTGACGAAAACGATCCGCATTCGTTAGATACTGCAAACAGTTCAATGCGGGAGGTGTAACCGGGAAAAGATGACTGTTACCTTCGCTGGAAAGCAGATTTGAAAAAACTTCCTTTTTCATAATATTATTGCTTTGATTGGAGCACGTATGGCATAGTGAATCGGTTCAAGTTCACAGTTAACTTAAACAGAGAACTGGGATACCTACTTTCCCTTTTGTGCGGACAGGAAAGGTATCGATAGTAGGAAAAATCTAGAGCGTCTCAAATTGCGCGCTACAAGGTTAGCTTCAAATTTCTAGTCGATGTGTGGCCTTTGTTTCGACTCCCACCCCCCCCCCCCTTTTTTTTTGTTTTTATTTGAAAACTATATCTGTCATCTGCCGATCAGTCGTTTCACCTCTACGAATCTCTACCAGCGTCATACTAATATTAACAACCTTACTATATTTATTCATGTATATAGTTTGAAAAACAGCAACGTTGCTGTTGCCTGGGCGTCGCGTTGAAGCCTGAGGCGTGACGCTAGTAAAGTGCATGGCCTTGAAAAGGACAGTGATTACATCAAACGCGTTTATGTGACTTGTATAGTAACAGTGCCAGTGCGCAGCGCAAGACCTGCATAATATATATATATATATATATATGCATTGTAATGACATAATGTTGGATGGTACAACGGTGGGGATTATCAACCAGACCTAATCAGGAATGAAGAGTTGTGAAGATTCTTGTTGCGATCAAATTGAAAACTAAGTGGGCTAATCGTTTTCGTAAAGCTAAACGTTTATGCTGTACGTGTCAGTCAATTAGGTCGAGCCGTAGAAGAGCCTTTGCGGGAATGCTATTTAACGGGCAACAGATGTAAATCGCACCCCTCAAATAGATCCCCGTTCGAATCTGAGAAGCAAAGCATGGCGCACCTCAGCCAACAACAGGCAACCATAAATTCGTCACAACCATTACCACCGTGTGAAATATGTCAATGTACATACTATAAATAAAAATACGATATATATATATACATATATGTATGTATATATATAATGTGACTACTGCTACTTGATGTAAGATAGAATGTGGCAATTACGTAGAAACACGAACGTATCGATCAACGTTTCTCGACGAACGAAGACTGCACGACATGACAAATCGAAATGCAGCTACGGTAGGTTACGTACGGAATATCGATAACAGCGAGAGGATTTAAGCAAAAAATGTGTGGAAACCTGACGCACAAGTAAAACGATCATTATATCAATTCTGGTAAATTAATGTTGTCTAATTCATGTGCTGCCAACAGTGAGCCGCGGACACCTAAATGGGCAAACTAATAATCAGATAGATTTAGAGAGTGTATAAAAAAAAAAGGTCGAAAATTAGACTTTTCACCCCATCTATCTCCTTTTTTGGGAAAGTAAGCGAGAAACGGTTTTTGCCATAATCATTACTCGGCTCGATTGCAGGTCAGCTGCTATGGTAAATAAGGACACTATTGAACTTGTGTGACCCCAGTTTAGAATTGTCGATGAATCTTGTTGACAACTACGCATAACAACAACAACAACAGCAGCAGCAAAACAGAGAAAACAACATCACTTGCCCTCCTGTGACCCGACTGAGTTACTGAACATTATGTAACCGACAGCTATGCGTTTCCAATTGTTTGTTATTGGATCCTATTTACTACCAACTGGATATTGACTCCACTTGTACGTGAGAACGATCGAATGATGCAATGTATGATTTGACATATTCGCCTTTTTCTTCACTCCGATTGAAGTTCTCTAGAAATAGCTTTCCCGTTAAGGTGGCTTCATGACATAGATCGTTCTTGAGATGATATCCCCTATCGTTGATCGGCATCGGGATGTCGGCCTGATGCTTTTTCTACAAACAAAGTATGCCTTATATTTTATTCATGCTTTTGGCCGGAATACCCAGCGTGTCGAATATATCTAGATCACTTTGAACGAAGCCATCTCGTGTGCATTTGGTAAAAAACAACCCAGACAAATATGCTACCTCTTTGGCGAAGGCTCCCTACCCTGACCATGCATCGTCTGTGTCAACGACGACGGCAAAAACTCGTGAGATAAATTAGCCTAAAAAGCCGTACTGACACAACAAGGCAAAAGACCAATAGGAACTCGTTGGTACAAAATTTATTTGGAACAGTTAATTTGGTCGTGACGGGTAGTTTTGGGCAATTGAATTGGCTACTGTTGATAAAGATGAATGGATGAGATTTTACTCATCATTCATTTGCCCAGTGGAAAAATTCATTTGCCCAGCAGCTAAAAATGGCGCTAGAGAAATTTCTCTGTGAGACCATTTGCGCATCACCAGGAACATCTTTGTCCAAGGGTGCGGAGCACTCTCTCGACTACCCGCTACACCGACACCGAGGAGCATAAACTAAATATATAAGTATAAGCATAAAGTAAGGAAAAACAAAAGTCAGACGCAAGCTTGTGCCGGTTGGAACGTACAATAGGTTCTGTACAGCGCCTCACTCAAAATAGATATTGGTATCATTTGTTTTGAAATACTGCTTGTTTTTACTCGCGGCTCACTACAAAAAAAATTATCGTTCTATCCGGAAAAAAACTACCGAACAAAAAGCAGTGTCCCAGTGAAATGAGTCGGAAGAAATTTATCGAATTGTCCTTGGCGTGACCGGCTTACCTATACGGAAGATACAATCCTAGTACACTGATTTTATCATTTGATCGCACGCGAACTATTTGCACACGGAAATGACTGCAATACCAACTGTACTATAAAGCTATTTTTTTCGGCTAATTTATTGTACAGGACGTATGCATAGATATTTGTTGTCATTTGGTCCTATAGCACTGCATTGTCATTTCCTGAATTGCCTTACCTATAGCGGCGGGCCTGATTTTGTAAAAAGAGAATTACTCGAACCTAGGTGACACCCGTAACAATTATGCAAAAGGTACCGTATTAACAATGGGAACACATTCATACAGCTCAGCCGCCTCGAATGTATATGAATACATGTTATACCCTCTCTCTGGCATACTTGTTGTTACTGTTATCCTTAGACCTCTAGGCCGAAGAAAAGCTAGGGAGAACTGCTCATCGTAGTCTCCTCTCTATGTATTATAGGATCCTTCCTTTTTAGAGCCGGCTCGTGTGCTTGTACATTACATAAACCAGCGGCGATCTGGAGATAGACGAAGGTTTAAATCGGTCCTCTTAGTCTGTTAGTGGCGTTCAAAAGTGCTTTGTGCCACTCGAATTGTGCCAGCAATGACTGGTCCGCTTATTTATAGGCAAGCGCCACAGAGGACAATAGAACCGCCGAAAGAGACTAGTTAAGTTTGGGCTCAACCGGGGCATGAGATCAGTATGGAAAGTCTTAGCGATGGCGCATGAACGATTCCATTCCGGTGATGGCAAACTTTTTCATTTTGGAAGACAAACCTGTATCTGTAATTCTGTACGTCAGGTACGTGCGTACAGATTAGGCTATTGTATGTTAGAGACAAACACGCCGACAAGAACGACAAGCGTACCCTATCCAAAGAACAGAGACACATAATCTCCTTGAATGGATAGGAAGAAGTCGGAATGGGCAATGACTGCCGTTAGGGCCTTTGTCGAGAACGAGCCTCTGATTTCAGCGAACCTCATATTAGCTTAACCAAGCTTTTATCGTCGCCTTAGCTCGAATGAGGAACATAGCGTGACGCTACAAGGCAAAGGTCAGACAGTTCGCTTGCCGGCCTGCTTCGATAATGGCTTAACACGGGGTTCGTATCGTTTTATTATTACCTGTTGTCGCTCTATTTAACTGACTAATGAAAGTAATCTAGTTCGCAGGACGAAAATTATTTATTCTAATAATAGTAACATAACAATGCTACCAACAGTGCTCTGTCGTATGGATGAAAAGGCACATAATCACAATGGACGAAGACTGTGACAGGCGAGATAGTAAATATAGCTATTTATGTATTAGGTTGGTGCATAAGTTTCCTGCGTTTTTGTTCAGGGCCGATTGCTTCTTTATTGTTTAGCATTGGGGGGGGGGGGGGGGGGGGCTCAAGGGCTCGAAAGGGCTCAAGGCAGTTCTCGACAAATTTATAAGTCGACTATAGGGGCTTTATTTCGGGGCAAAGGAAAGACGATGAAATTCGGCAGACCAGCTTTGAACGCTACTCTCAGCCACGGAGTTTGCGTGACATACGCCACATTTATCCCATTACTTATGCACCAACCTAATTCTAGTCGACTACGCCGAAACGATGATTGAAGAGTGATTGTAGATATCGAGATGTATGCACCGTACCGACACTACTATTATTATTATTATTACGATAACGGAGTCCATGATGGCTATATTGAGCTGATCCTCACTTATTTATACCCACGTCATTTCATAAATGAACGAAAACGTTCCGCTAAGCGGCAGGCGATTGTACGGGGTCCATCGCAATTTGGTTATCGATCGATCTTCACGAACGACTGACTAGAGTAGTTTGTGTTCTGAGGCGTCTTACAACTGATGGCGCAGTCGCCTGCCGCTATTGACACGATGACGCAAACACTCATATGCATCCATATAAACAAAGGACCGTGACGATGGAAAATGGCAACAAGACCAACAGATATAATGGTGCAGCGATATTAAGTTCTTAAGTTGAAGTAATAAAAACGCTCGTCGAAATATTAATAATGAATTGAATTGTGTGTTACTGTTGCACAGGTCAGCGAGACACTGTTATATAGTTTATGGACTCCGAAAAAGCAGACGACAATGCTGCAAATAGAAAAAGGACAACAATAAGAAACCGAACGATCATATTGAGGTGGATTGCATTACTATACATTAAAGGGGCTTCGTGTCGCCGTATTATTCAACTAGAGCTAAGTGGTAAAGTTCGTAAAAGGTCGACGGCTAATGGGAGCAGCAACGGTTGGTTGGACAGGAGGGAAAAATGGTTGCAAGGACAAACAGAAACAAAGAGACGTTACAAAGTCATACATTCGTCTTGCGACAAGAGGCACCGTAGGAGCAAGCGATTGAGGAGTCTTTTAGCTATTTATCTACCCACAGCATCCTACGTAGAAACGACGGTATGAACTCATGGGAACGTCAAGGAAGGTAGGGGTTCCGTGGAGACAAAATGAGTTTGGTCAGAAAAGGTTGGTGAGTCTTTGAGGCAAGCTATGATGTGCACGAAATCAACACAGAGTCGTACCAAACTCGAAAGGGACGCGGGTGAGGTAGGAAAGTACGACAGGACAACGGTCGTGATGATGATAGATATGGATATAGCGAAACGATTATGTTAAAATCACATGATCACTATTATTATTATGCTGACAATTCAGCAGACAGTGCCGAGGATGATGACCTTGACGAAGATGATTATGATGATATGTACATACGGATGCACACCATGCAGTAAGGGAAGATAGGAGTCAAAGGTGATGGAGTGGTCGAAAGAATAAAATATATGCTATGGAGACCCCCCTCTGACCCTATGCTGTAAATAGATCAATCATTGAGAAGGACAAAGGCCGCCTGATGAGAAAGAATGCGGTCCTGGAAAAGATGAAATGCTGAACAGTAAAGAAAAATACAAAAAGGAAAAAAGCAGGCAAGCAAGGAAAAACAAAAGAAAAGAATAAAGCCATAATATACTGTAAATTGCTCTTCCCTCACTGTTATATATATATATATATATATATATATATGGCCCCGCTAGTGATAGTTTGTCCTCGAAGAACTCGAATTCGAATGATGCTTGTACATGTTACATGGCCTAATGCCGGCCCTATATTTTCCATATAGTCTATATTTTTTCCTATAATCTATATTTTTCATGCTAATCTGAAGCATCTGGTGAACTCGCACATGTATTTTCCTCAAAGTCATGTTTCAACTATTAGATGATTCTGGAAATAATTGCTATGGAAACAGTCTAATAATTAGAAGCGTACTATATTTATTGAGATTAGGTGTTGAAAAATAGGTGTATAACACAATAGATGGATATGGTAACATGAGGTACGGAAGTCAATAGTGTTGAGAAACTTCGATCAAATATAATGTTACTTTTATGCTGACATTTTAACTATATGCCCAACGCGTTAATATGCTAGGATATTTTTATATAGGTATGTTAGGTTTGATTTAATATAGGATATAAATAGGATTTTTTTTAAAGGTAGATATCTAGTATATGCAACATGCGCTCGATTTTCTGCTCAAGTTTTTGTCAGACCATTCGATGTCGTTTTTCATCCTGACCATGTTATGTATTTTTTTAATGTTACATATATTATCGGCAAAAGGCCTTTTGCCAACCTCGTATATGCATGTAAATGTTAAGCTACGTTCTGGTCAGTTCATTACGTTCCAATATTCGCTCCCTCCGCCGCAGATCAGTGGGTAGTTTATTTGCATGCTGTTATTCGTGACGACCCGGGTTCGAATACACACGTAGACGCTTTGGTTCGTGCCTGGAGCTACCCGTCTACGGAAATGATTAACGGTAATGTGTGACGAAAAGTTCAAAAAATTTAGATTAGCGTCATCTAGACGAAATACGTATCCTTGCGGGTTGCAGAAACGTCCTTTTACCAATATTCTTTCGATGAAAATGATAGTAAGGAGATAAAACAACAATAGGTATAAATTGCGAAGTTTATATTAACTACCCTATATGTATTTGCTAGTTTGATATAAGTGTTTCATCTGGCACCGCCGTTACGCGTTCCTTATCCCACCATGAAACGAGGTGTTTTTTGTATTTGTACCTTGACCATTTCGTATTCCTAGGATAAACAGGGAAACACGTTGTGCAGTAAGCTTTCACGGGGATACGTTGTCGAATCTACCATAGATCGATGTTAGTTAGAAGATTAGATCGGAACATTTACTACTTTAAATTTGGTCCCATCGCAACGCTTGTCCAGGAACCAAATAGCCGGTCTTCTATTTCTGCTCGGACATCTGAAAAATACTGTCGATAGCGTACGCCCACCGCGTAAACTATTGAAGAACTAGCTTTAACTTGCAGTTTCCGATTTTATCTTTTCAACTACAGATAACGTGGCAATCGAAAACACTCGAACATCTACTTCCGTTCGAATCATCAATGCTTAACGTACACATACCCTTTCGGCTATTGTTACCCCCGAAATTAAAATTTATATCCGAATATATTTCTCCGTTCCTTCGTTGGTTCATTCGTACCTTCTTCAGCAAGGTATGTACGCCCATGTAAATTGCACTTTTCCTCTATAATATTACCTTCGATTTCCCTTGTCTGTTTCCCTTTTTCTCTTCACCCCTAATTTCCTTCATTCCCTCAATCTGGCTAAGCCAGCCACGATGTACAGCTCTAGCTGTAGTCTGCCGCCTACATTCTGCCAGATCCACAGGTTGTCCTAGAAGCGGTATATTGTTGTCATAATTTTCAGTAAAGACAGCCGAATTTTGGCGTTTTCTCTTCGCTGAGCCGCGTACTTAAGGTCACCTGGTCCTTTTCGTCTTTTGTCAACTTTGCTACGTTTTTCACCACGTCCATTTGCTTTCCACACGACATGACATTCTAACGTTGTGGCCTTCATCAACACCAGTTCGTTTGAACGGCGCGAACATGACTTAAGACACTTTACCGCGTCTTCCTCTGTGGGGCGTCGTTATACGACTACGTTAGTTTCGCCGTGTTTTGTTTTTATGGTGTCCCTATCCCGGCTATCATTTTTCATTTAGCCACCCCCAACTGCTGTCTTTACTGCGGTAGGTCGCTTCTCGTACGTTCCGTCCGAGTTTGTTCCTGCAAGGGCTTGTGTGAGCACCGGGGTCTGCGTAGTGCAATGACGACCGATTTATTTTATCTCCTTTTCTTGCTTTTACTGCTGCTTTTCCATCCTGGGGTCCGTTTCTTTCCAATTCTGCTAGCTCACGACGCCGTTGTCGCTGGTAAGCTTGCCAAGACCGAGCTGAGAACAGAGACTTTTTCGTACCGCCGCCGGCACATAGGCTTTGCACTTAGCTTCTGTTCTTTTCATCACTTTAGTTCTAGACTGATAGTGCTAGAGGTCCTAAAGGTCCCAAAGACTCGCAAAATTCCGTCATTTATTTTCAAGACCCTGGAGGAAAATGGGAACTAAAGACGTTTATTGGCCTTGCTACAAAGGGATGTCGTATATTGTAAGAAGCTTGCCCGAAACATAAGGTCAAGTTGTGGCCTGAAAAGCATATTTTGCTACTAGGTTTAGCCGTTGCATACGTCGGTGATCACATTGGACGATTCGCTAATTGTAAACTACTATTGAACTATTTGTACTAATTGTAATTCAGAAAAAAAAAAAAAAAAACGATTTTAACTTATTTGGATGATGCCGTTCGCGGTGACAAAGCGAATTGCATTTGTGAACGCATAATCGGTCGGTTCTAATCTTTACTGTTAATTTGCTAACCGTTATTGTTATCAGAATCTCCAAAACGGCTTAGCGTACTCATTGCGGATATAAGTGAAACATATTCGTTTCGATCAGATAGGATCACGATAGAAATTTTCTGCATCGTCGTTTTTAATATCCGCCGCGTCTTTGTAACTTGAGTGACTGTTTTGTTACGTTCAATGCCATTAGATTCACTAGAATATCCTCTCGAATTAAAAAGTGAGAATATCACGAATTAAGCGGAACACTTGCCTCTGTTACCTCCCTATCATGTCATCTTTACCCGATTTAGTCAAAAGCAAAAATTTTCATTGCTACAGGTGACGGTTCGTCTACTGCATCACGATCGCGCTACGATTTCACTGCAGAATGGGTCGCCCGTTACGAGAATGGTAATAGTGGGATCTTGCGCACCCACTCCGCGCTCCTGCTGTACGCCAGCAAGTCCACGTTATTCAATTTCACTCGACAAATAAGCCTCAGCTACAACTCCTCTTTTTCGTCGCCCTAGTTACATTCAATACTTTTTTTTTCCCGACCTGTTCCTCAGACATGTAAGCAAGACAGCCGAGCTTTCCACTACACAAGTGCGCCATCGGAAATGCGTTTGTAAGTTCATTTCTTTCTCCTGGTTTGTAAGCAAAGTACGGAAGCATCACTTGAGAAAGCCAGGAACATTCCGACTCTACGGGCTGACGAATGCACCAAACTGTCAGGCAGATAACAGCGGCAGGAGGGCTTTGTCGGGTACAAAAACATCAGCGCATATGTTAGGCTCTGAAGCGACGACGGGACCGCGGGGGGGCGGGGGGGGTGTCAGATAGGGCAAGTTTTGAGTGGTATGGTGACCTTGGTTCATGTCAGTTTGGCTAAGGATCGAAGTAAAGCCAGGACAGCGCTTGGCTGACTGTGTCGGTAGGCAGAGCGCTCGTGCAGTGATAAACGTCAAAGCCATGTAGCGTCGTATAAGCCTTATTGCACGCGACCCCATTCATCTAAGGATATGAAAATCCGCCTCGTACTGGCGTGTCTCTATTTATTTAGAAAACTTTTGTTAGAAAAACGAGTAAACAGAAATAATGGTGCGATTTTTCATTGTCCTAGCTTAGGAAACGAAGTGCCAGCTGACGGACAAGGGAAGCCGAGGGTCGGCATGTGGCGACTCTAATTTCTGCTATTGTTGTTGGCCGTGCAAAGGGATCCCGGGTATGCCTGTTTGTCAAGTGACATTAAACCGAGGAGTTTCCTAGTAAAGCCCACACAACAAGGTGCTTCAGGTAGAGAAGCGACACCAAGAAGCTCATCTATTAAGCAAGCTCTCTTCGGCTACAGTTCGCGTCACAGCGTTTCAACGGTACAACTTGTTTTGCGAGTATAGGAAAGATGGTGAACAAAATGCTCGTATGATTTTAATAGCTATGGTGAGAATTGGGGTGTAGACAACGGTCTTGGAAGACCGGGAAATTGGCCAAAAGTGAATTGATTCAGATTGTCTGGTAAACACAACGATAGTAGATAGAGCAAAACTATAGGGAGCGAACAACTAAGGGGATTAGCGACAACCTGCTATTAATTTAACACATGAGCCTACGACAATTCTCACTCAAACCCGACTATGTATGAGGGAAAAACTTCACGGAATTTTCTAGATCTTAACGTTTACTCATAGAGTATTTACATAATGGTGATTAACTGGACACACATGATGATTTTAGAATAAGTTTTGGAAAATTTATTGAAAATTTTTGGAGAGCTGAGGCTTGCGAAGATGGTCTAATCGTTGCTATCTTTACACAATAAGAAATCATGTATTTTTTTTGCCATCAAAATGTCAATTTGGCAATCGTACTCCTACGTGTTCTACGTTCTTCGTCATATAAATAAATATATGTATTATTTTCCTGCGTAAGGTCCTGCCGTAACAGAGGCCAATCATAGGCCATTTCTCATTTTCTTCTCTGACATTAAATAAATAAAAATTGCGTGTAATAACGGATGATTAGGTGTAAAAATGTAGAAATCATTGAACGTAGAAATGTTTACGGATGAAGTAACAAGCATGATTTGTTGAAAACAGCATTTTTAATTTAGTAATTACTGAAACTGTCTTAAAATTACTGCAATTAATTTATAAGGTTAGAAAAGTAATAATAACATTATGAGATTGTTTAAAGCGCTTTTTCATCCAACTTTTCATTTGCTGGTGCTTAAATGTACATATATATATATATATATATATATATGTTTAAATATTATATGTTCGTCGCTCCGCTCGGGTCACGAAATTTACTTTCATTTTGAACTTTAACGATGGGTAAGTTCAATGAAATTGAAACGGGTTAGACTCTGACAACTTGTCTTGCCTACAATAGATGATCCATAGTCAGGAAATATCGCTTCGTTTAACAAGTACCTTGTTTCATAAGCGATATAGGCCAGCTGTTGCCAAACTCGAAAAGCTAGATCACATGAACGCCATGTTTTCATGGAGCGACTCATTTCCAAGTGCTACTAGTTGTCGCTCACTCTTCACCGTCCATACCATATCAACGTGTCTTCTTCTATCTTTAAAGGTAAAGAAAATTTTTTCATACTACATATTTTTGATACAGAAGTTCGCCGTATTTTTTCTTCTTCTAATGAACTTCTCGTTTAGATAGAACAACTTAGAACATCGAAACTGACAAATATTAACTTTTCCAGCCTTTTTTTCCCGGTTCATTAGGCTAATGTTCTTTCACTCTTCATTTTGCTGGCTTCACTCGACATACGAATCAATTTTATCCGAAACGTGAAAGCAAAGCCATCATTTGAAGATTCCAACCTCAATTTTTCCATAAAATTATTTTTCAAATGTATGTAAGCAGAACGTGTGTTGCTAAGCGAAAGTCAACAGAAATACGACATGATTAAAACGGAAAAAACGACCGATCAAAAAAGCCACATAAACATCTATGGCAAAGAAACTATCGAAAACAACAATAGATCGTGTAGAACATTTAGGACGTCTAATATCTCCAGGCCTTATAACTCTTACGACATTTTAGTTTAAACCTTTTAATGCACACCCAATGTCGTGATACTCCAAAATTTTTTTTTCTTGAATATAGCGAACGGCAAACTGAAAGCTGGTACATAGTTCGGGCATTTCGTTAACGGAACAATTTACGATCACGTAATTCAAGGCATGGCTAAGGTGGTCTAGCAATCGGCCGGGCCTACATACTGCGTTCCGTTCTGAGTTGGGCGGCCAGCCATCTAGGCCAGTGCTTAACGTCAGTAGTGACAAGTACGAACATCTACTTATATAGACAGTATGAACGAATTTATAGAAGTGGGAAGTTTTTTAAGCAAAATGGTAATGTATAGAGTTTCTTTAGTTAAAATTAGAGCAAATAAAAAAGAAAAAAACAAGCCAAGAAGGCCCTCAAGGAGAAATTGGTTAGCCCATAAAAAATGTAACGGCATAACCTATGAAAAACCTAGATGTTCAGGAGTTACCGCAGCACGTATCACATTCGACGATATGAGCCGAATGGAGCGTGCTACTGAAAGATCGTACCTAAATCTTTGTTACCAACAATGTCTACTTTAATTTAAAATAGGATACATTTACCACTAAAAAACTTCCATTTGTTATCTACTAGATGACTAGAATAAATGTAAGCCGTTTCCTGAAGGGCTAGAATTTAAACGCCCCTCTTTTACGAGGACTTTATATTGTATGGCCAATCGGATACTTTTCAATGCCAAGCGCTTAAGTTGTACTATAGTTGTATTCCCAGCGAAGCGCTACGAGCTGCAGATGTTGAGAATAGGTCCTCTGGTAGTTTCCATACGCATAGTTCAGCTTATTTTGTGTGAGGTGCTGTTGCCAGTAGCCGATAGTATAGCTTTTGACGCGTTTGTCTCCTTGCTGATCTTCTCTATTTGCCAAAAAATACGACGATCCCACTGAAAATTCAATTTAACTCAACCTATCTGTTTCAAATCTTACGCCCGATAGCGCCGTTACGCTTTCTGTCAGACAGCTGTCCGTTCGAAGTACGTTTACCACGAGTTACGAAGGCTGGCAGGCGACTACGTTACCCATTAAGCGATCGCTGGGGCAGTTTAACTGAGCAAGCCAAATCTTCTGTTCTAAAAGGCGTTGTGTGTTTATAGTCATCAAAATTTCTCATTCGAAATAGAAATTGTCATACAGTAAATAACGATATAGTAATCTACTCCTGGCGTCTCGAAGGGGCACAGGAGCAATGAGTACAGACTCGACATAGGGATAACGGCAAAAAAAAAAGAACAGCCTTTCACTCGACAGAATGGTTAGACTCTTGAGGATGAAAAGATGACTTTATTAGATGGAAAAGCAATTGGGCTAATGGTCCGAACACTCTGTTATACACATCAACAAGAATCAGGATTGGCAGGAACTGGATGAAGAAACCCCTTGGCAAAAATGAATGGGCATTGCAATGCATTTAAACCGCATCGTAAATGCTAGTTTGCGTATTGGACATGACCAGGGGATCTTGGTTCAAGCTCCGCCAGCCAATAACAGATGTTATTATATAAAGAAACATGGATATTTGTTTGTACTTATCGAATAACTCGGTTGCTTACTATGGTAGTACAATCATAGAATGTAGCCAGCTCCGTATCACACTGCGTCACTTACAATGTCTAAGTTACTACTCGCAGCTACAAAAACTAAATAATTACCAGTAGTAATTTCCACCAGATTCTACCAATTCTGCATTTATCTCCAGCAATTCCCATTATATCTACAAACCTAGCGATTCAACGCTAAGATTCTCATCGTCCTCTCGCTTCCGAGTGATGTAAAAGTTTTTTTCGCACGCATTTTCTTTCAAATTTTTTCCCGGATCTTGCACTCGCTTATGAAACCATTAAAGCTATCCATTCTCAGCTGAAGTATTTTCCATATAAGGCATTCAGCTCCGATGCTCAACGCCGTTAACTCCGCCTGAACGGATGACCTCCTATTGTGTATGGTGAACGTAACGTCGTATGTAGTGCTCATGCGCTTTTATCCTCTTCTGTGGCCTACTTAATCGCGCCTTATGAATCTAGTCCTTATGGCCGCCCTTTGCGATTGCATAGGCAAAACACTGTGTACAAACATTGTTCACCCGCGTGCGCGGCACCGAGACGTTGCAAGCGAGCTTCGAGCTTCAGAGACGGCGAAGGACTATTCCACGGTGCGCAGTAAAAAAGATCAGATCAGCAACGTGAGTAAAGAAAAACAAAGCGAGAAACGAGGGGGCAGGGCGAGTCATAATGTTTTGTGCTAAGCTTTTACCCTTGAGATGGACATGCTAAATTAGTTTGTTTTAGCATGTTATGATGCGGCTGGATCCTATGTTTGTCATGTTTAGTAAACGAGCATTGTCTAAAACGACACCTAACCGCGGAGATATCTAAAAAGCTGTTTCTAATAGCGTCGGCTGCACCATAAATTAGCTGTAGGTTGAAAAACAACCAGTGAAGACTCTACCAAACGAACAACGTCTTCACGTCTTTGGAGAACTCCTCAAATGTCTCATAAATATGTATGTGTATATGCAACGGCCGATGATGGTACAGTTCAAAGCACTTGTTTACGCTGCTGTATATACTACAATCTTTTCTATCTATATTGTATGCAAACACTTTTTACTCTGGCTTGTTCGGACAAACAGCAGTCTTGATTTCTCGACAAATATAGATCCTTAACTATTTGTTCGAGTATTACGCTACTAGAGCTTTTTTTTCTTTCTTTTGTTTTTTTTTATTGTTTTTATATTATATTTTTTATCTTGTCAAAGATATCACAGCTCGAGCTTAGATAGATCTAAGCTCGAGCTGTGAGCTCGCTTTCATTTGTAAGAATTTTCATTTTACATACAGATGGCCGTGAAATTTTGCACATATGAACTATATACTCAAAAATAACTGGCAAGTACCTAATACTCCGTGATAGCAATAGTGAGAGTGAACTATGTTCTCTCACAACATGCAAAGGGCTCTCTGTCGCTAAGGGCTGTATTTACGTTACTACCGCCCTGGATTAATCGGCTTAGATTAGTAAGTCATTGTGCAGTTTAACACTATATCAGAAATGTCTATTGCGATAACCAAGGTAAGCCATCTCTGCCATGCCTGCCGATTTAGCCAGCACTTAGACGCTTTCGCGCACATATTCCAATATATTTTTTTTTGAGTTTTTCTATAATTACTTGACGAAAAATTCATTCTTTCAGCTAATGAATGATTTGTCTGCCCCGTTTGGATATCGACACCAAGGAACATTGCTTTGGGTCTCTTGCTGAATATCAGGGATATAGAAAGTTCGATACAGGTTCGATTCGTCCTCAATCATCCATCCCTGCTTCAAGGTCGTCATGTGTTCGAATAATTAACTGAAGACTTAGATATTTATTTGGCTCTAAAACCCACTCCCTGCCACTGGAAGTTTTTTTCTTTTTGGCTAAATTACCCTTCAGATGGCCTCCGCGGCGTCGGGCCCACTCGGTACATCGAGATATACATTTCGTTCTACTTCAAAAGAGCACAACTGTAATGGCAGCTGACGCTTTTCCACGTTATTTAGCTATCCTATACCAGGACGTTATCGGTTAATGAGATATATCTTAGTGTATGGATGGAAACGAACCGAGAGGCAGGGTCGTCGCCGACGACAATACCGAAATGTCACTGTATCATGCCGACTGCTCGGAGAAGGCGATGATTCTGCCCTATGCCGAACCGTCAGAAGCGTCTGAAGCTGGGAATCCTGTAACGGAGATTCGATGACGGTGCTGATTAGGCCAGCCCACTTGCTGTATTCATGTGGACTTTACATAACTATGTGGATGTCCACACACGTGACAAAGGCTAGAGTCGGTAATTTAGAACATAAGCCACGAGAAGCCGCACGTAGCCTAACAAAGATACAGGGCGAACCTTTGCCCGAGCTCTACAAAATGGTCTTATCTCCAGAAATTGCTAACTATACAAAACGATTGCACGTAAGTTCGCTGGCGGCTTTGTAATATCGTACCGAGGCATCACATCTGGATATACACGGCCGGCTCGCCCTTAACTCAGTCATAACCCTAATGTTCTTTGACGGTTTGTCTGTTTAGACCCACTCGGTCAGTATAACGTTAACAATGCATCCCTTACTAGCTATGTGCATTGTCATACACGATGCACGATGATGCATCCACTATTTTATAATCTCAAACTGTATGAATATACCAAACGTGTAAAATAAGTAGCTCATCCATGTATGTAATTAATACACCGTACCTATCACTCGATACGCCAGAGTGATGGTGCCGCTGTTGCATAAGTAATGCAAACGCATGACAGCTTGTCATTAAACTTGAACGCGCTGTGACTGAGTGCGTCATCCAGTGACTGACGCGTGCAGTGCAGTACAACGTCGATGCCTTCTCTTGCCAAGTTAATCTATAGATACGGTAATTGTATCCCTTCAGGTAAGCATATACACTCTTCTAACTGTAATTCATTCTTCCCTCTTACTTCCGAAGCTGCTTCTTGATTCAGTTCCTAATGCGATATCTTCTTCGAATCAGACTCATGAAACGAAGGTCTCTAAAATATCCCGCCCGATTGAGAGCTTTCCTCACAATTATCTTTGCCGCTGCCGCTTGAACTTGAGGCATTGAAGATTTTAAGCATTCGCGAACACACGAGGGCAAACTAACAACCGCACTCACTTGGTTTTGGCTATCGACGAAGAGGTATCGGGGGAATGTGGGGCATTCGATACATTAAAGGCAGTGACTTGACATAGGACCTAATTTTCTAAACCCTTTCAGTTGAAAGTTAGACGATAGCTATGATTGCTAATGATGATGGCGTGGAAATCTTCAACCTTGCGACGAGCATCCGTGTCCAAAAGACAGCTTTAACGTACTGTACTTACCGTTCCCCCTTGAAAATTAACATACGTCCATATCTTTCTGTATGACAAAAGTTAATCGTATTATTTACTGAATAGGTAACGATACGCCGTCCTCAGGGCAACATTGTTAGCCACACAACAGATGCGCACCCATAGAAATACGAAACTTAAGCCATCATGCAGTATGTCGGGTAGAGCCAGATCAAATCCTGCTATTTAATGCGAAAATTACAATGACCGAATACTTCGTAATGCGATCACGGTCTATGCACAGTTTTACATAAGTGGAAAGGCTTTATTTTTTGTTAAACATTCACTGAGTACCCATTATACAGGACATAGGGTTTCTGTTGACAATCTAATATGGCTTGTACGTTAGGAAGTACGACCCAGCTAGATAAGTTAATCAGGTCCAAAAAAGAAGCCTATATTAACTTTACAGTCCCCTACTTGTCAGAATTTCGAAAAATCACTATTTTGAAAAGCCATCAGTTTCAATAGTGAACATTTACTCACTCCTTTTTAATTTTGTATAGAATTCTGCAATTAAGATTCCCATCCATTATAGCTTATCGCTAGTGCGTATTATCGTACGTTGACACCGCAACACTGCTCACTAATTCCGTGGGTTACCTGCGTTAGGTCAATATTCTGTGCTCCTTTCGACGTAACTCCTTCGTGATCTCAAATCGCTATTTTGTACACATCTAAACTCGCTAAATGTCGGTCGTATTATCTTTTTAGAATAAGACCGGCTACGGTTCCGAACATATGAGCTTCCAATTAAGAAAGAATCGTGCTTGAAAAATTTCGTCGTTGAAAGATCTGGTTTGTGTCAATTGTGCTTGACCAAAGGTTATTTATCGCTGGCGTACTTATATGCAGCCGCCCCACAACGTCAGCCAATCTATTTTTGCGCATATACGCTCGTTAGCGCACTGCCCGGTGTTGTTTGTACAGGTAAAGTTAGCACTTGTAGGTCACAGGTCGTGTACATCGCGTTGCTTGAGCATGTTTTTCAGCTATAACGGCCGTTTTGAGCCTCCATGGGGCTCCTATCCAATGGAAAGTCAAAACGATGCTTCCTATGATGTTTTTGACGTCGTCCCTATATTCGTGTCATTTGTTATTGATAGCGAATAAGCTTCCCATACAACCTTGCTCCGTGGAGAGCTCTAAGAGCTCCCTGAAATGGCAGGCAGATGTGTGACAGCTGCCAGAAGCGTTGATTCGGCCTTCGATGAGGTCCCTCACCTTAAACGCCGTTGTTAGCGGCGCCTTGCCGCCCCCCAATAGTTAGCAAAAGACCATATGCAATCATGTGATCAGGTTGAGCACCGCAAACGGTTGAGGAGCGGATTAACCTAAATGGTAAACTTAAATAATGGCTCCGCTAGTCAGTGCTTTATTTCGTCTGCTGGACTTGTGCGTAATCTTCTGATCACTGTCATGTTTTCTGTTCTCTGCAGGGTCTATTTGGTTTTATACAGACACGTCATTGCTGCCAGGTGTATGTATGACAGTTTCATGCAGGCTGGTTCCAGCTTTTTCGGACCAATCATATCGGAGTTGCACGCAACGCGATACTTTGACGTCTAGTCAACTGGCTGTCCAGGCGTAAAGATCAGTTGGTTAGGTTTAACTTCGAGAAAATCATAAGACAAGCTTTGATACTATGCAGTTGTGTGTGGGATCAAACCAATTACTAGGTAAAGAATGAACCTGATATCAAAAGTTCGTTCGAGCTTTCGGATACAAAAAAAAATGACTTATATGTATGACTTCTTTTGTATGCGTACTTTTCAAAGTCGATTATGAATACCGTGCCCTGTCTCTAAGTATCTGCCTGTACTTACCGAGTAACAGGACGATAGCAGACGATTTTTTATTTATTTATTGCAATAGTATTTCCTGAATATTTACGTTCCTCTATACCTGGTTTTACATCAATAAGTGTTTTAGTGAACTACTTCGACTGCTGAGGGCTCATTCTTGATTAATGAAAAGTCTAAGAACAATGTCCCTTTAACTAATGTCTTGTTTGCTTCTGCTCGTCGTGTAGCTGATGAGCTTTGTCACCTACCAAGAAATTTGTGTCCTACATTTGCTGTCCCGTTAGCCATGCCACCGATTTTAAATGAACTCTCTAACTTTCTATAAAAAATTGTCCTATATTTCTTTTTGACGTTTGTGCGGTGCTCAGGTGCGCCGAGTTACAATGTCGCTCATGCCAGGGCGTTGGATGTGATACGCGAGTTCCTTGCTGCCTGTCCTATTTTATAGAGACAAGCTAGATGACCTATATCCCTGGCCAGTCAAGAAATGAGCTACGTAGTAGCTTACTTCGTCTTTTAAACGACTCCCTGATTTCCGGTTTCAACCTCCTAGACCCCGCGTACTGCAAGCTTTCGAGGGCGGTCTCTCTAGATCTTCACCGGTAACCCATATTTCTTTACGCTTTTTGGCCATGATGTCCAATGTCCTTTATAGTAGCGTTGTACTTACGGCCATAACGGCATATTTCGAAGTGTTCAATGCTCTATCTAACCAAAAAATGGACACAAGCTGCTCTCCTCTTATTTCTGTTCGATTTTATAATCAAGTTAAAGTTCCGCGCATCTTTTTTCTCCCATTAACTGGCATGACTTCTATCTTCTCAAGTACTGGGTTATGGTAACGTCTGTTTATCTAGTTTACTTCAGTGTCCACGGCCATGTTTGTTTTGATCTCTCAATCCCATTGGAATTTTGACAATAATCACGAATGCTAGGTTGCCTGCAAAAGGTAATGATTGAGCAACATCCTGAACGTATCCCAAAGAGGTAGTGAACCTAATGACGATGTACTATTGTCCTTAACCGCGAAAACTTGTATTTTACCCGATAACAAATTAGAGAAACAAAGACAATGGCGTCTCTTTTTATCTGAGCTGTCGTTGTATAAAATGATGAATAAAATGTGACGATAAATTAATCGCAGCTTGGAGCGCAGTCCTACCGCTTAAGAAGGACTTTTACCGAACATTCGGGAGAGGCCTGATTGTATGCAGCACTAATTTTCTAAGCAAACAGGCTTTTCTCGCACATCGTATGCTAGTGCTAGCTTCATAGCTCGCCTAAAGTTATTGGGTCTCGCCATCCTGAAAGTTTTTATTACGTGGCAAGCGTGCCCTGCCAATTGCTTTGCCCACAAAATTCTGTTTGTCCCCGAAGCTTTTGGCCCTAGATAACTTATAGTTTGCTCAGGTTGAGTCGGTACGTGCACGAGTTCAGCTGACTTATCGTACATTTCCGAACACGTTGCGTCGGTAACTTGCCTATCGTTGTTTAGATGGTTACTAATAGTCTACAAACCACAAACCGTGTACGACCCAGTGTCGTGGTCAGTTCCATGTAGTGTTTCCTCCTTAGAGATACGCGCTATCGGCCGTTTATTATTCCGGTCAGCGACGCGATGGCCATTATAACAATAACATTTTGGCCAATAAAAGTCCAATATAAAGCATCGTACGTCAACAGGTCGGGCTGATTCTGCTAATGCTGTCCATGCCCCCAATACTGGAGATTGTGGTGGCAATGTCGCTATTTATTGTTACCTTTCCTCCTATGAGTCTCAGTTCTTTTTCGGTAGCTAGGCTTCCTTAGCTCGAAGGTCTTCCTGCCCTGCATATTGCTGTGAACGCTACCTGCAAGATCAAGGCGGTGCGCGGGGGCTGTCGAAGCGCCAAAGGCATCGATTCGACTTTCGACGAGATCCAAAGTCGCCGTGTCTTCTGCTAGTGTGATAGTTAGCAAAAAACCATAAACGAGCCACATGATGAGGCCGGGTACAGTGAACGGATGAATCGAACAGTCGTCTAGCGAGACACCAGTAACACAATTTAGCTAAAGTAATATTGACATCAATAATATCTTCTTATTATTATTATTTAATTATTCATTAATAGTTGTTATAAATTATGTGATAGCATTTCTTAGTGCGGCTTAGATGAGAGGACGCTTTCCAGAACTCGAACGTGCATGCGTAGCCGGTTGAAGCTCCGTTAATGATCTAAATCGCTAAATCACATGTGAAACAAAACAGAGAAATGGAAAATGTTTGTAATCAGTAGGCTTCGTTGAGGCCATGTCGAGTAATGCTGCCTTGACGCTATCGTTACCCTTAATCGCTATCGCACACCTTAATTACGCTAGATGAAAAATGGACCCATTATCAGAACGATGCTAGCCAAATACAAATTTGATGAATGTTAGTTATTGAAAAATAAACAAACTGAAACATATTTTCTGCATCAACAGTATCATATTAAGCCAACATGTACGATTGAGCGTCCATGGCGGAAAAATGCCGTGGGATGCTCTTGATCGATTTTTTCAATAGACAGTCGTATTGGGTCTCAACTCGTCAGTAGCATCTTGCGTACAACAGCCCCATCGATAGATAGATAGATATTACATTGATAATAAAGAACCGAATTCAACTGGGTGCGAATACGAACGTGTGGCCTGAACATCATTACCTAATCTTAGATATAACGATTGTCAAGCATCCTGCATCGTAGCACGTGCCTCCAGAAGGGCTAACTGGATTATGGTTTTTTTTTTTTAACATACACGGGTTTTTTTTTTGTGTCGTGTAATGCCCACTTTGACCTACACATACACAGGATAGAATACGAGATTATTCAAAAAGATAGCGTTACCTCTACGTGCACAACGCAACTGTATGTGTTACCTTGTTTTATGTGCACGATTCATTTCTACAAAAACTCCGACAAATGATTTATTGACGCTCAACGATCATAAACAGACATAAAGAAGTGTCCGGTCGAAGTTGAAGGCGTTGCGCGCATTTACCCGGAACGAATAATAGTGCTCCCTGTTGCAACTGGTTTATTTGTCTGATACACTTTTGTCTGAGGTCATCAGGAAAAATAAATTAAAGAAAAGCAGTAAGAGACGAATGTATGCAAGATGTTGCTTTTTTAAGAAAAAATCTAGCTCAGCGTACTAAGCAACGCCGTATCTGGGCAGTCGGTCGAGCTGATTGCTGTTAATGAGTTTGGTAATTGTACCAACGATAGGGCATGCCGACGAACTGCCGCGACAGACTTCACTCGTCACCCGATTTTATCCTGCCTATAGCCGGCTATAGCGGAACTTTTTGTTACTGGCCTGTAAAGTTAGCAGTAACAAAATTTTTTTCAATTGCAGTGAATGAAAAATAAGCAGCGAATCTACGAAGTTCTCACACAAGTAACGACCGTTCCTTTTGTTCTCATTTCTGGCTTATCCAAAAGCGCTTTCTCTCGCTATCTTGAGTCGAGCTTAAGTTCCAAAATTCCATGCTTGAGGCAATTCCTCGGATGCGATTGGCAAGATGCTACGATGACAGAATCTTGTCGGTTAGTCCGCGTCGACCAGCGGATGTGAGGCACATCCCCTGGTCGACGCGGACTAACTGAAGGTAATTTTGTTGAGGAAGACGACAACAAGGACCTGTGCGTTGTTCATCTGCATCGATTGAGCGCGATTGCTCAGCGGAAAAGACTCGGTACATAATAAGGCCGAGTCATCCATTTCCAGAACCAGGCCGCCCAGGGCAAAGCTTGTAAAAGCCGTCCTTTAAGAGCTTAGGTGGGAGATTTTTTGCGCCCAACACACTCTTCAGGGCTTACGCATACGAATTACCTAAGAATATCATTTAATTGTACCACTCCTTTGCAATTTTTGCTTTCTAGTTGGACAACGTGTGGCCTCTGAGTAGCGAGCTAGGAAGGTCGCTTCACGATAAGCTACCGATCCAGATACTAGACACCGAATAGGCTAAGCATGCGGGTGGTCGGGATGAACTACCTCCTGTACGCACACCTATATTTAGTTGCTAGAACAACCCTTATCGTCGGCTTTTGGCGTTCTTAGCAGCAAACGTTTTATGGGGGCATATTCAAGAAGTAGCTAATGCGTTTAAAAAGAGTGCAAACTGAAATAAAAGTTTCGATAAGATAAAATCCATTATTGTTAAAATCGCCGCGGCGCCTGCGCGATGTGGATAGGATTTAAGGCCCAGAAGTATGAGGGCCCGTATTCGATTTAAATGACTTCAGACTGTAACGGCAACTCACTGCGCAGATGAACCACTGAATTACCGTCACATATAGTAATATTCAACTTCAAAGTCGAAACGAAGTGTCGTCTACATAAAGACTCGTGGTCACTTCATAATATTTTAGCGCCAATAAAACGCTACTTTTATTCTAGTGACAGTTGTCTATAAAAGCTCTACTATATATCTATATCAACGTTTCCAACTTATTTCGTGCCATGTTTCCATAATGCATTCGATTGTCACCCTTTTCGTAATTTTTAATAGACCTTTAAACGACTCTGCACCTTTCGTATCTGAGGTTCAACTTTTGTATGTGCGTTATATTTGCCGACACCTTTGTGTGATTTGGCGCACCTGTTTATTAACCATATGACCTCTAACAGCTTCACTGTTCGGTGCTACGGAAATATTTCATCGCATATAGACTTGATAGGAAGGACGAAAGTACACGTCGAGCTTATGTAACATGTGAACGAGAAATGTATATTGGGGATAAAAAACGGGTACGTTTCTGCCTAGGCAGAGACGTGCCCGTTAAGTAAGCTATGACATCAGCATCGTTGAAAACTTTTAGCTACACCTCAGGGAGGAATTCCCATGTTCTGAGACGTTCTGTCCCCGATGTCGTAGACTCCAACTGCGAGGAATCACTTTAATATATGCATATCGGCTATTTCTCCAGTATCCCTTTATAGTACCTCAACAATGTCAATAGTTTTTACACACCTAAACACGGTTTCTATGTGTGAGGTCCTATGTGCAAGAAGTACTTCTCTATTTAGCTGGTAAAACTGTGCCATGGCACCTTTGGCTTGTCTTTATTCACTTCTATCAGTTTCTCGGTTCTGATATTGTTTGAAGCTTCAGTCCCCTTGATTTTGCACAGGAGTCGTTTAGCCATAAATTGGTTCGACCTATCGATGCTATCGTTCGTCCCATTCGGCCCGACAACGCCGACAATGATTACCTGTCGACCAGGTCTAGTGTGACAATTTTACTCTGTTTGCTCTACTCGCGAATCGTTCCCGTAGTAAAAGCAGACAGTTGCTCAAATAAAATCCTCGAGCCGACGCGGTATTATATCGTTCACGTATGATGCCTAAACATAACTTCTGGCAGGCTGACATTTGTATACTTCGTGGATTTAATGAATTTCTCTTTTTTCGTTTATCAGCAGGCCGTCAGCCTAGAGTGTATTAAAACTACTAGCTCTGCGGTACATATATGTAAGAAATACTCAATTGTCTTGGTAGGCGGACAGGAGGAAGATCTCAAACTAGCCGATCCTGGCACCTGACTTTTTACTTACCCTGATTTTAATTTCTAATTTTTTTCGGCTATCCAACCGCTGACCAACTATTCTCTAGCTTAAGGTTCAGTCAGTTACAAGAATGCTCGCTGATCTCTTGTTATTTTTAATTATAAATAAATTTATTATTAATAATCGGCATATACCATAATGAGCAACAAGTTAATTTTAGTATGTCGTCTTCTTCTCAGCTTTACCCAACCCGCAATCATTTAGAGAAGAACGAAAAGCATTGATTAGAAGCATGAAAATGAAGGGACCTTCGAAGCACATCCGACGAGCACTATTTAGAGGCATGCTAAAAAACGTTTACTGTGTACACGGTAATTATCCGCGGCCGTAAAATACGCTACTTACAATGTATTACGAAAACACAGCTTTGAGTGCTGCTGTTTGAGATTTTAGATGCTGGGAAAGCTGAGTAGCTTTCGAAGACAGGCGACGAGCGTATGGCCTTACAGCTGCGGCTAATTTAGGCATTGAAAATAGTGCTTACCATAACATTAGGTACAGATCGATCTGTTCTTTGCTGACCCATGTTTTGGGGCAATTCAAAGTACAAGGAGCGCTCCAAATAAATGATCCGCCGACATAACCGACAGAAATAATCAATGGTGCCGCGTTCATTCGAACTGCAGACAAGACGATAATCAAGAGTGATCTCCTGAAATAAAGCCTTTTTAGATATAGAAGCTCCAATAAAAATTTAATTTAGCCGAAATAGTGCTATAAAGACGATAGGACGATGCCTCTATCGGGCAAAGGACTGTGTAAGTTATCTTTTGAGACGTTGGAGAGATTTTTATATTTAACTTGAATGTAGAAAAGCTATTTTACTTGGGCAGACGGACATGCTTTCTAGATTAATAACTGATTCAGCCTCAGCCATATGTACAAGAACCGGAAGGTACCGTAATATTCTGTATCGGAATAGAGTTCCCCTTATACATTTCAATATTACAAGTTTCGTTATAACGGATGCAAAGTCGGGTAGCCAAAGATTCAGTCTTAGAGTACGTATTGCAACAGCGCTGGCCCGATAATGTTACCATTGCGTATTCTGTACGGCAATATAACAACAGCAAAGGACCCACAAAAAAAGCATAATGTGGTAATTAAATATAAGATTTGACGAATCTTCCACAATAGACAGGAGAAATCCCTTGTTAAGACGTTTATATACGGGTTATTTATCGATAAACACATATAAAGGTAATGACCAAAGAATGCAAACAATGTCCCATTTGTGATAAGTAGAGTCAGAGCTAAAATTTTGCATGAACGCAGTGAGTCGATAGAATTTCAATTGATCCGCCGCCCCAGTAGGTCACGTGATGCATCATACATGCTCGGATAAAATGGCCAGAAACGGTAGAGGTTAAAAAACTTCTAACTCTACTTTCATAAATGTAACGTTTCGCGTATTAGAGCCATTTCTCTAATAGCGGCCATTTGGTATCAGACAGCGGAATCACAGCTCATCTTCAACTTATTTCAATGCACTTGATGCCGTTCATTTTGCCCAATAACATCAAGTATCCGAGCAGAAGTTCTGCATTTATTTAGGTCGCCTATAAGTAATTTAAAATTGACGTTACGTAATGAGTTTCAGTAATAACAAACGGACGTACAGCTAAGTTGTGTTTCTGGAAGCCCGTGTAGTGACGTTGGATGATCCATGATCGTTACGTTTGAAATGAGCTAATATTGTAGCTTTTTTAGAGTGGCCTATTTTCAATATATCGGTTGCTTTCCGCTAAATGCAGCATCTGTCGTCTGCATTTTGTGGCGTTCTTGTATCGTATCAACACTAAATGATGTTTTCAATCAAATGCGTTACACTTTGCCCACAACTCGACACGTAAATTCCAATAAGTAATAGCTAACGACCGTCTGATATACGGCCCGTTCGCCGCCATTTCTTCTCATCGTCTTATGATTTTTTTTTTTTAGGTCACATAGTCGAAACAGCCTCAACTTCTGCACAGTCACTTCATATTAAGTGTGAAGTGCACTTCATATTAAAGTTAACGCCGAGTCAGATGCGGAAATCTTTTCAAGTTCCTCTTTTTTAGGCACACATGTCAATAACTGGATTTGAACCAACGAAAAATGCAGATATGGCCAGTTCTTTTCTCGTAAGTCAAACTGGGATAATTGATAACAGCGGCCTATGGGTCACATCTCTGGTTTCTGTAAGCATAAGGTCAAGCTAATGTTATCTAGGATACACAGAATAATGATACTCTAAGAATTACCCTATTAAACGAAGTAGCGATACCACCAAGATGGAAATATTATTGGACCCGTTAATTAACAACTTCTCCCTCGTATATTTGCTCAGCTTAACCATATAGCTAATCTACAACCCTCTGCTGACTATAGGAGTGGAAAAAGGATATAACTATAGAAGGTGGCATTCGAGGCGGGGGCCTTATCAGGGCACGAATCGATGTTTTGCCGGTAAATCATCATCACCCCAACCTCTTGCATCGGGGACATAGGCGGTCTCGACAAGATCAGCTCTACGTCAATTTGAAATTAAGTTTTAAGATGTCGCAGACTAGGTGGCTCCTGGATGCGCGATAACACCAAACTATTTTAGGAGGACAGGCATAACGGCTTTCCAGCAAAGCGTCCTTCGATTTTTCAGTAAAGGTTTTACTTTATGTAGTAGGGGTGCGTGTCAAACAGCGATTAGTTAATCACGTTTTTCTGAGTCTAGGCTAATGTTGGGCAAAATAAATGAAGTGGGAAAAAATGCCCCTTGCCTCTGTTTCACAGGTTTCCACTTTCAAAGAAAGCAGTCTAAATTGCGCCGTTAATGTGCTCTAGAAACTACTCGTGTTGGCAACAGTAAATTTCGTAGGGGCAAATTCGATCAACGAAGATCGTTATGTTAACTGCCCGGTGGCTGTATGGCGTTGGTAGAATTCAGAGCGTCCGCGCGTGAGGCCTCGCATTCTGTTTCCAGATAATTAGACTTGTCTTCCTAAATTTTAATATTTCAGCTTGTGATACTAACTGGTGCCTGTGCACCCAAGCCACCGAATTACCAGTGTCAATATCATGATTTTGTCATGAAATTGTCCATGGAACGCCGGCAAAAATTGTTAACCCGTCCAAAAGGTTACAAAAATGTAATTGTAACTGAAAGCACCGACTAACGATGCTTCCTCCATTGTCTTCGCTGCACTCAGGCGAATCATATAGTTTATCTGTGAGTTGGGCAAATGCGGGGCAGTGGTTAAAAAATAATCGATATAAGCTGCGATACATTGATTCTTAGCTATCCAGATTGATTCTGCAGGGAAAACTGACATTGGCGCCTATGCCGTAAAAGAACGATAATGAGTGAAATGCTGAAGATTTTGCCATTAATCATGCCCGCCAAATTTCTAGCTAGTTCCTCACCCACCGAAAAACGATATGGCCAAAAACCCACTGTCGCAAGAAATTGACTCCGCTGAAAGTGGCGATGAAGTGCATGCAGCATAGATTCTGACCCGTCCAGATGACACTGTGAAGAAGATTTGGGTAAAGAGTTTGAGAAAAATAAAGACCTACTAGACATTTTCTAAAGGTGTTCCTCATCTCAGATGAATCTCTAAAGATCAACGGTCCAAACACACTTGTTACTTAACCGAACAGAATAGACAGCTAAGCGGTAGTAATGTAACCTAGCCGTTAGCCATCGACCTAAACTTTTCCGATATGTCAGTGATCGCTGGCATTGACGAGAAGCTTTGGAACGAGCTAAGATCTCTGCAATGGAGAACCTACAAAAAGCAAAAAAAAAAAAAATATTAACTCGAGCTAAACTTATAAACGATGTAGATGAAAAAAACGTTATTTGAGACACAGTTCTGCTTCACTGAATAGCTTAATTCACACCACTAAGAAAAGCACGGTCAACCAAGCACACTATGCAAATCTATTATTCAATACATTTCCGTTTCCAAGTTTTACATCCGGTACTGCCCACAGCGGATTTAAACTAGCATCTAGGCTAGTCCGTAAATGCTTATTCGGGCTCCATAAGTGTTTTACCAGCCGTTTCCTTGCTAGTTAGGCCTCGAACGGTCAACAAATCGTAGCTCCGGGGGCAACGTGCCTTGACCAGAAAAAAAAATATATATATATTATATATTTTTCCTCATTAGCACCAGAAATCGGTGAAAAATAGTTACTATCGGCTTGGAGAAAGTCCCTCAATACATTGAGAATCTTTTTTTAGAACAGCTGAAGCAGTAGGAACAAAAAACTAAGTAAAGAAAATCGAAGAGTTAAGTTTCAAACCGTTAAGCGATTTTTGCCTCACCCTGTACATCTGTGTTCCTTTAAACAAAGCAGCAATTATCCTCTGCATGTCTTCGACGGTCTTCATATTCCGTCTTTGCCTCCTCAACAAAATCTTCACTGGCAGGCTCAGCTTCGGTATCTGATGATTATATCGCCAATGAACCATTATCTTCCGCGCAATATTTCTTTCGCGTTTTTGGTCTCGTCGCGTTCTCCTTCACCGCCAGCGCTTCTCCGCAGCCAAAACTTACGAGCGTTATTAGCGACGCTAAGCGTGGTGGTCCCAGCACTGATAATAGAAGTGGTGGCGTCGATAGAGGCAGATTTATTACTGGTCGAAACCCACTCTCGGAAAGACGAAGCTCATTTTTCGTGTCGTTTAAGCGGAACGTGACTAGTGACGCTAAGAACATGGCCAATCCGCCGATGAGTAAGTAAAAGCAGTTACTTCGTTTATTCGCACGGCACAGAGTCACGCACACACATGCCACTGTAGATTCATCTACGAATGGATCGATCGCTAGTAAATAGATTATACGATGCCACCGGTCACTACGACCACTTCTGCTCGTTCCATGATAGCGGCCACAAAATTCCTATTCGTGCTGTTACCGCACCTATACGAAGTCACAGCGCTATCTTCCTGTTCGTTGCTCTGCTTTCCTCTATATTGAACACGGTAAGTAAATAGAGCCAATATAGACGCTCCTTCTAAAGGCAGCGAATGCAAAGTGGTACGTCCATTTGCACTGACTTACTTGTTCCTAGCCGGTTCTACCAGCAGCGTTTGTTCCTGCTTTTGGTAGGAACTCGACTAAAATTCACCTGAAATCCGTAGTAGATTTAGTAGGAGTCCAGCGATCGATTTGTGACGCTGCTAATTGCCGACGGAGTAGCTTTGCCGTAGTCGGTGAACAGTTTCTGATAATGGACAGAACAGCGGCTTTTAATGGCCGAAATGCTTCTATCTTAAGCTGTCACAATTAAGCGGGCTCAGCCTCTCCGCAGCTCTCCATAGCTCTTCAAAAGGTGTGGGGTTTCGCAAAGCTATGCGAGCACGATTTCCCTGCCAGCGCCGCTGTCATCGCGGATGATGCTATGCGCTTCCGAAGTATTCAGGCATGACGATTTTGTTTTGTTTGCGATTCATTCCTTCATCGTCATTGTGCGCTCTTTCCCTTAGTTCGTCTCGTTCATTCTTATTGTAAACCGCGTTTGGAACGGCTGAGGGGCCACAGGAAATGGTTCCCGTTATCCGTTGGAAAACCTTTTCCGTGTTATTGATGGAAGATGGTTACGGCAATACGACTTGCGCAGAAAGACAACATCGACGACGGCAAAGGATTAGTAACGCTCGTTTTGGTACCTGTCCTTATTGCCTAAATAGGCAAACAGCTCGCCAGCTAGCCAAACAAGCGGAAAGGACACAACAGAGGGTAGAGAAAGCCTTGCAAAGGATATAACAACCGCATAGATTCGATAGAAGGTCAGCGGCAGCTAAACAATGAACTTAAGTTTACTACAAGCATTATGACGTGACAGAACGCTTCGATGAAGAAGTCCTTTCAAACTTTGAACTCTGTTGATACGCAAGTGTTTGACTATTTAAGAAAAGCCAGCAAGGCACGTAAGTATAGATGCACGGAATGTCAGGGTGGCGTAGAAGCAAAGATAACGGAATATGCATTACTTGAATGTAACAAGGGACATACGACAGGCGCATATTCCTGACACTGCAGGGAACACGAAGTCAGAGAGATCACTACGCCAGCGTTCGCACGCAGTCGGTCTTGGTGGGTCTGATACTTGAAACATCTGATAAGCTAGTCTTCGTTTTTCCCCTCCGCGAACCTGGGTGGTGTGTGACACGACCATCATACAGGAAAACGCTACTGTAAAATGGGTCGAGATACCTATTACCGCTCCATACCAACAAACCAAACAGGCAAGAAACATACAGCTAGATACGCAGAAATAATGTCACCACGGTTGGTACCATGGCGGAAAACGTCAAATGCCCCCGAGGGCAGCAGCCGTTTACAGCTACAGAGGTTACAATGGCGAGACCAGGCACACCGAGAAATTGCTGTACAACAGCAGCAGTAGCAGGAGGTGACGAAGTCAGTCAAAACATGAAAACCTGTCGAAGGCTTCGAAGTCGATCCCACTTCGACTTGATGTCAAGAGGATTCGTGATCGGTATTAATTGCGAAGCTATTAATAAAGCTTTTGGCTTACGTCGGTCAAAACGCCTACGAACCCTGCTGTACTTAATAACAATCCGCGTGCGAATAAGCAGATGAAGCAAAAACCGTCTCTGGTCAGATTACAACAGCAATGACAGCACAAAAATGATGACAACGGAAATCATTGACATGATGACGGCAATAACTACGATGACGTAGTGACGGTAAACGTCAGAATAACGGAAATGTTCGCTGGACTTGATCTCATGGCGACGTTAATGGTGGTGGCCGTCATTGTTCCAAATAGAAAATAGGGATTCTTGTTTTGGATATGCCAAGATTAGTCCCGATACCAGAAACTGTTACGGCAGTAAAAGAAGTAAGTAAAAGCCGCTCAAAGTGACCATGTCGGCAGTCAGTCGGAGTGGAAAAGATACTGGCTCTGTTGCTAGAGTATGTCGGTGAAAGAAGCAGATATTTGTTACTGCATTGGCAGCAGTGATACAGGCCAGTGCAAGTGAGACCGAAACGGGGCGAGGATGGTGGTGCCATCGTGTATCATGGAGAGATGGCAGGCGAGCCATGTGAAACATAGAACGGTTTTACGCAGCGAATGATCGGTCCGCTGAGATGTACGAGCGCTAAAAGGGAAGCAGTAAGAAAAGTTCAGTCCACTTCTTCGTCGCGGATACAAAGTTAACTTTTGTTCTGCTGAGATCTAGCTAAATTGCCAGGGAGATAGCTCGCCTATTATATGGCGTCTCTGTTACTGCATGAACCGACTTGTGAGAGTGAGTCGATAATGGCACACTTAGTTCTTGCTTTTGGCCGATGATGTCGACGCCATCAGTCGAATGTGGTTTTTGCGAATGGCTAGAAAAGTTGTGTGTGTTAAGGTAGATTTGAGTAAAGTTTATTTCCGCGTGACACGCGGAGAAAAATTCTATTAGCTAGATCAATGTCAATGATGCAAGTGAAAATGAAAAAAACGTGTGCCGTAACTTTTACGACAGCAAATTCAAGCCTAGGTATGTGCCTGCGGCCTGACGTCTTCGAAGTGAGGATTTGTTCCTGCATATGGGTGAACGGATTACGAAAAGAAACATGTTTATTACACGAACGTAGAACCTTTTCGCGTCAACGAAACACATGCACTTTGAGTCAACATGTCGATTTATATAGATGTCGATGTCAAATATAGATACGGTTGAGAGTTGGTTGTAATCACAAGATTTACAAAGGGCCACAAATTTTTTGAACATGATTTAAGCGTCTGAACAGATATGTCCGATAGGCAGACAGTGAACGTAAAAATATGAAAAAAAAACATCAAGTTCGTTAATATAAGTTTCGAAATTTAGTTCAGTTACTTCGTCATTTTATTACTATTAATTATGACCATCAGGTCTGACGAGTTGCTTGTTTGGCAACACTGAATTTGCCTAATTTTCCGCACGTACTAATGCCGTTCTATGACGGATGTCAATTATGAAGATTCCTTCTCATATAATTAACTTATTGAACAGTTTATGTTTTTACAATTGATTCCCGCACAGAATCTGGCCAGCATCAACGTACCCGTTCCAGTGTGTTTGAAAAACACAGACATGGTGGTCTGTGTCTAAGCCCGAGCGTAGACACACCTGGTCTCGTGCTGCCAGCCGGCCATTTAACTGAACTTACGTACGACCGAAATGCATATAAACTTAACATGTATTCAACTTAGTAAATAAGTTGATTTTTACAATGAATTAATTAAGAAAGAAAAATATATTTAAAAAAAAAAAAACTATTAAGGTATGTTAACATTCAAATGATCAAATACTCAAACATCAGTAATTCAAATGACAAACAAGAATACCTTCATAAGATATCTATTCGATGACATTGAGGTGCAAAAACAGAAATTTTCGACGGTCAGCGTATTGTGTACCAAGGTTTCTGCATTTTGTCACTTTTCAATTTCATTAGTCAGTACTAAGTCTATCGAGCTAAGAACGAACATCTAGATAAACGAACAGGATAAATTAGTAAGAAGGTGCTGCCATTTTATTATTTGTATAACGTGACTGACAAAAATGAAATTTATTCATAATGTCAATATGATACTTTCCTTTTATACAGTATTTACAAGTTATCCATCACATGGTAAGTATTGCTATTTATCGCCGACGTCTTATGCTCTTTGTCTGCTAAACGGTTAAGGGTTTATTCGTTAGTGTCGGTGCCCTAGGACAATACTTTGGCCTCCTTTAAAGGACGTTACACCCAACACGTTCGGTGAACGACATCCGATTCTAGCTATTTACTTGAATTGCATATGCTTATCGACGTATAGCATTTTGTCTGTATCGGTATCACTTTGGCTACCAGCTTATTTAGGGGAACTAGCTCCCCCTGGGGGCTTTATTAAGCGTCCATTTCGTGTCGATCGGATCAAGCGTGGATGCATACCGGTACTTTACCGCCGCTAACCATAGAGACAAAGTCGCATTTCCGCCAAACATTAGTCATTTGAAGTCGGAAGCTCCTTGGCTAAAGACAGATCAAAGGAAAATATAGAACTTTATCGTTGTTTGCAGGAAATATAGAAAGGTATATAACAACGGCTTCTTCTTCAGCAGATATGATCTAAACTCTCACTTTTGCTGTGCTTGTCTAAGTTCATAAACAGTGTGGGAATTAAGTCGCCTTATGAACTGCGGAATGTATAATCCAACTCTCTACTTAAGGTTCATGACCTCATCGCCGAACCGATCAGGATGTTTCCCTGAGGTAAACTATAGCTGCAGCGGCTGAAATCCGTCAAATCCGATAATTTTTATCGTACTGGTTGTCTCCGGATTTAACTCAACCTACAGAGATCCGGCGGTGCGTATCACGTTCATGACGAGCCTCACACAATTGTGCTGTAGCATCGTAGCATGTCCTCGAATTAAAAATGTCATTTTCTGCAGTGGCAAATTGACCCATGTGTCTAGGACGCTATTCTGATCGCTACCCGGCCGGTGAAACACGCGACCAACGGAACATGCGAACATCAGCTATAACGTTAGATATATTACAATGATAACTTCTTATCGAAGCCAATTACCCTTCTTCTTGTTATCCAAATTTGTTTTGCTTATCGCCTGGTAATAGCCGATACAATTGACGGAGCCACCGAAAATGCGCGAGTTTAAGCTGTTCTTTAAAATGAGCTCTTTCTTGCTCTTATAACTAATTAGGGTTTGCATTTTTTTCCCATGTTTCACTGTTCATAATTCTATACTACGAATATCATTTTTAATGAAGGTCGTCGTCATCATCATCGGCAGGACGGATCTCTTGTGTTGTTTGGCTATCTATCTAGCAGATTCCTAAGTTCATCTCTTGACTTTTGTCCTGTTAGGCTTCGAATATTGACACATTGTCTCCTCTATTTTTAGAGTGTGTTTTTGTTGCCGATCGCCACCAGCTCCAAAACTTATCTAGCTACGTTGTGTTTTTATCTCCTTCCGAATGGTCTGTTGGCAACAAAAATCCCGCTTAATATATCACATTGGTTAAATCGATCCTCATATATATATATATATATATATATATATTGGGTCCCGTTGTATTTTAAAGAAATTAAGCCGAGAAACTTTTAGGAATTGTACAACAAGGATACATTCGGCACAGTGGACCCTATCAAATGAGAAGAAATAACCATCTTGTACATAGATATATATCTGATTCATCTTCGGCCGTTTATCTAAGTGCCGGTCGGTGTACCTGTGCATGTGTGTACCTACTGCATCCAACAGTATCTGCACCGTTTTGATGGCTGGAAGTTCTATAATAAATTCGACGCCTTCTCCTGATGTTATCCATACATTAAACTCGTTTTCTTAGCCAAGTTGGCAAAGGCGAGAGAGCAAAGCATCAACCGACAATCAATGAATACCGGCAACACTTTAAGAGGTAATACAGAAAATATGTCGAAAGAAAGAGAACACCCGAAGCTAACCGCTGTGGAAAGAAAACACTCGATCGTTCGATGAATTCAACACATTTTCGAAAACAGCAGAAACTGCAGTGTCCGGTACTGCAGCGTAAATTGATTTGATTGTAAATTATTCTGTTCCGCGTGTACTATCCACTCGTGATGCTGTGGCATAATGCTGTCGCTTTTACATGTAGATGTTGGTGCCATTTGTCTACAGTCGTCGAACTACAATAATGGCTGAACTCAACGTGTTAATTTCAGTTATAGTACTAATCTTGAAAATTAGCAAGTGAAATTTTCTAAAAATAATACTTTGTCATTGTTTTCTTTGATTGTGTCAATCTCTGGTACCCTTGACTGTGTTGCTGATTTTAGCTTCGCATGGGTCTCAGTCATAAGTTGTCGCTTCGGGCAGCGCTAAATTTTATCCATTATTGTCACATCATTGTTACAGTCGCCGCTATTATTATCCATCACTGTGATAAGAAACATAGTCAGTACGTATTTTTATATACTCGGGCCAGAATTACAAATGAACTGTTTCTACAAAAACGCTTGCGTGGCAATCGCAGGACCAGTTATACTACTGATCGCAGATCAGTGTCCTTTCATCGGCTGTTTTTCCATCTTCAGCGTTTTTCGTGGCCTGATGTCGATGTTGTTGTTGTCCTTAACTTGTTCGTTATTGTTGATACGGTTACAACTATCAGAAGTCGTTTGTAACACGGCCGCATCGGCAACGCCGTTAACTTCGCTAAACATCACGTTCGGGTCCTTGCGGTACGTCTTTTTACTGTAGGATTGAATATAGAAGTTGACGAACAAACCGAGAATCAGAATGACCTGGGGAATGATCAGCATCAGCAGTACGCGCGGGTAGCCACATTCAGCGAATACGGGAATCAGCGTGTGCGCGAGCATCACGAAAAATTGGAAGATCTGTATACGGGTTAGATATTTTTTCCACCAGAGGTACTTCTGCACTTCAGGTCCCAGTGACGATAAGAAATAGTACGAGTACATTATAACGTGCACGAGGGAGTTGATGCACACACCGAGAACGACCTGGCCGTCGGCACCAAACGTCATAAACTGCCAGCCCGAAAAGACAACGATGGTATGATGAATCACATGCAGCTGTGTGATATGTGAAAACTTCTTCTTCAGCACGAAGAACATCGTATCGAGGAAATCCATTACGCGGATGAGCAGATAATAGTAGAGGTTATTGAGGAGTTCCATTGAATGGTAGTCATTGGCGTAGCTTAAGCCTTGGCAATAGAACGAGTAGCCGGACTTGATGAACGCGTGGTAGAAAATCTTTGAACAGAAATACATATTGGCGACGACCTGGAAGACGTTATACATTCGAATAGTACGACGCAGATCGTAGGCTTTACGATCGGCCATATAGCGGGGGCCGGCAATCTTCGAGATGTACAGATAGAGTCCTATTGTGAGAATGATGTATTTTGGGTCTTTGACCGTTACCCAGTCAGCGGTGCGCGGGTCGCGCAGGTCCATCAGCTTTGTCCATAGTGTCACGGGGTTCGTAGGAATAGTATTTTTCTCTGGGGGTATCATGTTTGTTGATTTAATGACTACTGCAACTGGGAATAAGACGACGCTTTCCAACACCAGTAGACGGTTGCTTTAGTTGTTCTGTAGGTGTATCCCTTCGAGTTCCAGTCCAACACCAGCGCTCGTCCGTTGCTGATTTTTCCTTTTTCGAACGATTGCTTAGTAGCTTTTACTTGACAACTGTTATGCAGTGCATTTGCGGACACCTAGAAACTCAAACTGTTTTAAATCTCTGTCAGGGTTTTCTCGGTATTGTACTGCCACTCACGCCGTGTTACACTGCGGCCTCAACGACTACGTGATTTGCCCTTGCCAATTCGTGTACGGCCGAACGGCCGACTTCTGCGTAATCACTGCTGTCAAAGTCAGCCACTTTCAGCTGCGGCGCGTGGCGTTTGTTTAGCGCTCGAACGCTGGATTCAATTTGTGCTCCACTAGCTTCGACGACCCGCCCTACTACGTGGCCTACACGATTAGGATAATCTTAGTCTCTGTTCTAATGGGTCCCTATAAAAAAACATTTGAAGAAGGTTTTATCTGAAACTTCACTAGTGAAGAGTGAGGGCAGCGTATAGTCTGGAAAGGGAACCGCGGCCGTAGCGATGCTTGCACCCAAACTATCTAACTAGCCAACAACACCGCTGCTCTGGCTATCGGCGATAGCGACGTCTTCAAATACTGTTGGACCCTTTGTGTTCAGAAGCAGCGACGTCGGTTCCGATCTAACAGCGACAAACGGCAAACGGCAAACACTGAAAACAGAAAAGGTCAGCCCTACTGCGCCATCGCCACAGAAGAAAGAAGACCTGTTGAGGTCTCTCCTATTTGCCGCGCACCTTGAAAAAGACGGGACAAGATAGTTCTTTTAGCTGCGCGAATCGAAGTAGAAAGCATAGGGCAGATGGCGCGAACTGCCCAGAACGAAAGCAGAGCCAAAAACCACAGCGTAATAATTCTATAGACGGTTTCCGGGGCGCTTACGATCATGCTTATTATTGAGATTATTGATTATAGAATGAGCGGCAGACACAGATGCGGGGTGTAGGGGATCCCTGAAGCGGTCCCTATATACTGAGGTATGTTGAGAAATAAGGCCAGTAACAGTTGAAGTAATGGCTACGGTTGTGAACGTCCTGCACGGTATCGCGAGCAGATCAATAAAAAAAAATAAGTAACAACGAAAATGGTACTATCCACGGAGCCGTAGGTGCTGGTTTTAGGTATTTCAGCGAGCGAAGGAACTATGTATAAACTTATTGCCAGCACTGTGTTTGCTTGTTAGTCAACAAGATTTTTTTCCAAAATGCCACAGACGAAGTAAGCTAGCTGTCGAAGTCCGATTGCTTCGCCTCCGCAGTGATACAGGTGACACGAATTTGGCTCAGGATTAGACCCTTCTCGTGTTGGGCAGCGAGCAGACTTTTAGACCTGGCGTGGTTTCTGTAGCTTGGACCATACAAACTAAGGTTGTCATGCATTTAAAGTTATAGCAAGACGTGTCTCCAGAAGGTCAGCAGAGATCTGGTGTGCTTATGATACATAAGTCTTATGAGAGACGAAGGCTACATTAATTGAACTCGAATTTCTATATTCGACTGGTAGATTATTTATCAGCTATCACTTTTGGCGTCGTTCGAAAACCACTCATGAGTCGGCGTTCATATTTACTATAATTCAGACCGGTCATAATTTTGGTGTCTGTTTCGAATTATTATTTCGGGTATTATTTTCGAACAAATCGAAGTGGCACTGCTTTATTTAATTGAAGTATATTCTCTTTGAAAAATTCAACGGCCGCAATCAGGTTTACGACACTTGTAGCTTCGTATATCGGCTCACAAGCTTGGACCATTTCTCCGTCTTCTAAGTTTTACGTTTGAGGCGTACTTTCTTCAGACGTCTGGCCCCTTCCAACACGAAACACACTGCGTCCACGTCGGGTTTCGAACCTAGACCACCACGTGTACCGAAGTTAGATAACCTCACCACTACACCATCTCAGGGACACCCCTTCAACAGGGACGATGTTTGCAGTCGAATCCAGTGAATCTATAGATGTAATTTTCCTAAACGACTTTGAGACATAGCTAAATATCTACCACTGCCATAACTAATTATTGCTGACAGCCTTTCCTTATGGATGGAGCTTGCAAAAACTGACAACCGTCCGCAGACGGAATTACGAGTGCTTTTCATTGTACCTATCGAGCAAGACTCTCTGCTTCTTCGATTAATTACAGCAAAAATACATTCTGGTGTTCACTCAGTTACGCTCACGTAATCCATCCTTTTCGAACGCACCGTAAGCGACTCCGTTAGCACGAGTATTTTATTCGACTGGCAACGTTTTTTCAATGTAAAATCAAGCATCGTCTGCCCGCCGATAGTGATTCTCTGAAATTATCAAGGGTAACAACTGTTTTGATAACGACTGAAATTCGTAAGGCGCAGGAAGTTGTTTTCAGCTGGAAATTTCATCACAACTGGCGCCGTTGTCCAGCGATGTCTCTAATGTGATAGAAGGGTAACTATGGTTTGGTCCTTGATAACTAGCGAGTGATTTCGTCAATGACCTCATTGATGAACTTTATTAAGCGTGCACACTAAACGTCAGTGACATCTGAATCAATAAAAAACGATCTGTCGTTGTCCGGCCGACCTGCCTAAGTCTAGCATGTTTGGAGGCTCCACTGGCGGTACGGTCCCTTCAGTGACGCAATAGTGAAGAGGTCAGAGCCGATTGTTTGGTTTTCGCCGCCTAGACCTTTCCAGAATTGAATGTGTAACATCCCCCGCCACCATTGTCTGCTAAGCAGGATGCAAGGTCTAATAACATTTTTTTTTGTTGCAATAGCTTCTTTCTGTTACTGTAGCTAGGTAATGAATGATTGGCTTCCCCGTCAAGTAGAATGCAGGCATACGTCTGAACGTTGATTCCCTTTTGTAGCATGAATCATGCTCAAATCTCGCTCGCGTAGACTTCCAGAGAGTCCGATGAGCCACACGTAAGGATATCAAAAATGGAAAGCAGAAAAAGTTTATCTTATTAACATGGCTGGTTTAGTATACCATTTTTGCGAGAGCAAGTTTATTAGATATAATAGACAGATCTTAAAAATTGATATAAGATAGTAGAGACATGAATTTTAGATGGTTTCGTTCAGGTTTTTTTGTATACTATAAAGACGAAAAAGGCGAATTGGAGGACATTACACTTCTAGATTATCCATTTTTTATTCAATACAAAAACAACTCTATAAAGGGGAAAACGGTTATTTAAAGATTTGAAGTTTCTAAATAAAGTTTGCTCAAGTTAGAACGTTTTTTTGATTTTGCGAAATACCAGTGTATTACAAAGACGGACAAAATAGGTGAATATTTCTCACGTAAAATGTACCCGTATGATTTGTTAATAGTCCCGCAGATTCGGTGCCGCGACACGCAAGGTGGTCAGGCTAGAATACTCTGATATTCCAGGGTCTCTGATACTATAGGATATATACATAGGCGTAAATAAGCTTTATGGCACTGCTGCAGATTAATATATATATATATATATATATATATATATATATATATATATATATATATATATACACTTAACGATAACTTCAGTGCGAAGAATAGTCATTTGAATAATCTGCTACGCACCAGACTCGATCATGCTAACAGAAGGTCGCTCCGTTGAATTCCATACGGTAGCGACCTGACTTCTATAGGGTGCAGTACTGCCTGTATTACAGCGTAAGTCGTTTAATACATCACACCCATATCGCTTTTAAAGACGATACGACTTCATTGTAGGCCCGATTTCCTTTGACTTCAGACGAACAAGTAGCAATAGACAAGAAGCAAAATACGATTTGTATTTGAATCAAACGTTCCGCACCAATCAACTCATATTCTAAGTTAACTCGTGCCACAATTGACAACTATGGTGCCATTAAGTTGTTTTGGAGTTCTTTAGAAACTTATCAAGGATAATATGTAAAAATAATATACTTGGTCTTGGTGGGCCTCGCCCATTAGGAACCAATGGGCGCGTGAACAAAAAAGGTTTTTACGTACACCTTTGACGTACACCCACCACACGAAATCATTTGGATGTAGAGTTATTATATAATTGTCTACATTTTTGTTTTCCTTTAATAACGAGCATTGTGTGAGATAATGTACGTTGCCGGTAAGTCTTGAGCCTGAAGAATAGTTTTGATTGAACATGAGAAAAGGAAAGCGGATACATGCTTTTGGCTTCACTGTATTACCGTGCTCTTTATAAAAGCAAGGCACGTTACCATAGTAAAGGTCTCTGGTAGGATAGCTGATTATCCAATTTCCATATGGATTACTAGACGATTATATATATACATATATATAACTATATATAAGCATACTTCATCAGGACTTGTATGTAATGACTATTGCGGGACAGTTTTTATACAGGTAAACATTTTCAGGTCTTCTGCCAAATTTAGCGTTTACTTAACGAGCGATCGGTATGAAATTTCTAAGGGCCCCTCGATGCAAGTGACACTCAGTTAAAATGTATGAAATTAACTTCTTTTTATGCTATATCGTGAACTTTATGGCCCGAACATGTCAAGTAATAACGTCACCAACAGAATCAACATTGATTGATCTTCGTATTCGTTTGTCCCATACAAATTGTTTATTAAATGTGTTATGGCTGCCCAACTTGAGATGAGAGTGAATTGATTGATTGAATAACAGTAAACTTCCATATACTACTCGACTATATATTCACGATAATTCTTCAAAATATTCTAAGTATCCTGATGATTGTTAATATTATCATTTGACCACCGCTAAAATCGGGGCGCAGCTGAGACGGCTGTGATGTACATGCCTTTACCCTGCCCACTTTCTCATACCGATAGTCGTTTAGCGTTCAAGTAGTAAGTGACCCATAATAACCAAAGGTATACAGATTAATGTTTTTAAAACATAGGTGTTTCCCAACTAAGCTGAGCGCAGAACGAATACTATTTACTCCTATACTGCATAGATAAAATATCCATGATCTTTCTAACCGTTAAGGATATAGGCATTGGGACATCGTCTCGGTCTGAAATTATGCATCCTCAAATCATTCACGGGTAACAAGTTAAGGGATACTGATAATCTAATAGAGATCCCGGTTTAACAGAGCTTTGAATCTATTGTCCTGTGCCGTAGGCGTGACCGCTTATCATTTCGGTGTTACCCCATATGATGGCCTCCGTCTGTAGATATAACTGTTTGCGTAAATGTATTCTCTATTGGTTGAGCACTATTACGTGCCACTACTGTTCTCCCGTTAATATTATATAGGCATTGATCTAACAACATAGCTGACTGACTGGTGGATCGGCACCAGATAATAACAACAGCCAACAATACAACAACAACGGGAATAGGAGCTCAACAATAAATATCGGAACTACCACTCGTCACCGCTGAGGTGCAGCACCGCCCGAGTGAAGAATGCGTCGACATATGCAGGCGAGGCTGATGGTGCGGGATTAAACCTCGAAAGCTTTATCCATTTGCTTCCATGGCAATTTATACCGGCATAACATTGCTTGGCAGTTAGCAGTGCTCGATTTGTTGACATTACAGGTGGTGCCTTTCACAGCGGTACGTCACGTCCTATTGGGCAGGCCCGCTGAGAATGAATTGAGCGCTAGAGTGTGAAGCCATTGGGTCTTTCGACTAGAGTCTGCCTAGTTTTGTCAACAGTGGAGAATCGGTTGTTTTGGATCGCTTCAGTCGTCTCCGCCAAAGGTCAGGTGCTTCTTGAAGAGTTGCACTGACAAATACCAACGTGTGACATATGGACGTACAGAATCAGGAAACGCAGAAGAAAATTCTGCTTAGTCTGTACTCAGTTACGACAATCCAGTTTCTCCTGTTACTCCCTTGAAACGGTTATGTGTTTGCCTACTAAATTTAAGGACACCAAATGAGGTGGCCATAAATAGTCATACAGTTTGTTTCGTACTGGAAAAGACTACCAGTTCAATTTTTGCCTCAATTAAGCACTGCTGCTTCAGACAGCTGATGGCCCCCTTCCAGGACGGACCAAGCAGTGTCCAACGTCGAACCCCCACTGTCCTATCATTACGTGTCGCTAAGCTAAGAAGTATAGGCAAACACGTTACCACAACACCATTTTACAGGAACCGTCTGCATTAGCTATTTATATAGTTTGTTGCAATTCTCATCTATTTAGTATTGTAGTATTTAGTAGTAAAAATGTTTCTAGCTTTGGGTTTGCTGGTACTGCTCATCCGCATTGCTTCGGACTCATTTCAATACACGGTCACTTCGCATATGATCCATCAGATCTTCGTCTGTACACGGTAAGTATTGGTGCTTTCCTCTACCAAATGATCACGCAGGTAGCAATAATTTAAAGGATAACGTTAGTTTTAAGGGTTCGCTTATTTATAATATTCCTGAATAACTCAATTGTCACCCTGTTTGAAGTGCGCTGGTTGGTTTATTAACTGTATTCCGCTGTTTATCGGCGAACTGCGAAAATACTTCAAGATTTCATCGTCTATTTCTGTATGCTCCTGTTTTCATCGGATGACTGTTGTTAGTCTATGTTAATTTACAATCGAACTAGGAACTAGACTTGTTAGATGCTTTTCGGCAGGGTGGTTTGGGTGGTCAGGTTTCCAATAAAAAGCCGGAGGTTGATGGCTCAAGTCCGCTCGATGGCATACATTTTACGGCAGGTAATTACAGAGACATATTTTTCGCGTAAAACCATGTGGATAAGGTAACAATTGCTGATGCAGTTTACGCATCCCCTAAACCGATCTAGGCTTGACGCCTTTTACCTAGTATCGAAAGCATTATTTATTTATTTCTGGGCGAACGTTTTCCTCCTTGTTAAGCCCGCGTAATTCCTTATGCGTATTCCTTTCCCATCCTGTTAAAACCTATCTCTCCAACTTCGTCATGATAATTATTATTAGTTCCCGCTGAAAAGGTGAAGATGTTTCTTAGAAAAAATTCGCTTACTACAGCGGCTGCTAGCTTGGTCGAGCGCAGGGAAGTAACAAGCGTTATTTGATGGACGAATCTTGCTCGTTAACTTTTGGTAGTCATGACGAGATATAGCCCGTCTTTGTCAGAATGAACAGATTTAAAGATGAACGAGCACCCGAAGTCAGTCTGCAGCGTCACTGAGAGACCTACTACGATACGGCTAAATACGTTAGCCTATGGAACCCATGGCACTGCAACTACATGGCGTTTACTCTGTTAGGCATTCGTAAAAACAGTCGTCCAAACGCCGCGTCCAAGCACGAACATACACGCATAGAATCTAGCTAACAGAGTTGCCGTTTATGGATAGACAGATACAGCGACGGAAGAGGGTGTAACCGAATGCACCGAGAACGCCGTGGGAAGACTGAATGAGCGTCAGAAAAACGACGGAACGGCTTTGAATCTGAATGATTACGAAAACGATAACGACGTTGCTAAAACAGGACGTCCGTTACGATGCCGGTTCTGCCTTGTTGAGGGGTCGCTTCAGTAAGCGGTATGGTATCAGTACAAGCGAAAGAAAGCTTAAACGTTGTTAAGAAAGCAGCTTTTCTTTGCTAGCGTTGTTGTTGTTGTTGTTATTAGTTTTGTTGATTTTTTGGAACTCATGATGCTCACCGGCCACTTTCAACTGTCTATAGAGATAAGAAGCGAAATGCACCTCTCGGGCGGGGGTCCGAATCTGTGGTGAATAGCAACGGGCACAAGACAGCCACGCCAAATGGCACTCATAGGCCAAAACGGAAACAACTGTGACATGTTAAGCAATGGCGACAGCGACAGCACTCACACCTATGAAAGTGGCTCAGCGATTGAACGATCCAAGTAACTGACCTTGCACTCGGTAGAACGGTGTCTGTAAGTCTGGCTGACTATGTGTGCCCCGTCACCGTGAGGTTTCGGCAGTACACGCTGAAGACGAGCGTCACTAATAGAAATAGCACATGATCAACGGAGGTGATCGTGAAGCTGCATTAGTCGTATATCAGCAGATAAGGATGCATTAAAAGTGTATTTCTTCCTTTAAAACGTAGTAAGACGCTAATCGAAAGTATCTTAGTGCTAGCAGCTTGAGAGAAATGATGATCGACTGAAATTTAGCTCAGGATAGCCGCTCAGTCGGATTGGGGAGAAACGGCGTCCAGAGAAACGTTTAAGGATCCTAATTTTCTATTCCGGAACCGAATGAAATTAGAGTATACTCTATCTACTAGCACGCAATCAACCGCCTGTTACATTAACAAATAGATTAACGGAATACCTCGTTTTAGCCGCCGTAGGAAGCTAGATGCAATAAAGTGTGTGTTCCTTATTTATAAACCCACTATCGATAGAAAAGGATCGATGCTTGTTCACTTGCGGATTATCGGCTCGAGGGGCATTTCTGTATCATGTCCGTTAGAGTGATTCGTGAAGAGCTAAGTCACGAATCTTATCTATACAATATAATGACTAGGGCAAATAACAGGCTATTGACATCAATGCCCATATTGCACTTCTTTTTCCAACTCACATGTTAGTTGCCACACCAGCAACTAGAGAAGTATATCAAAAGAAAAAAATTGCCATCTAGTTTACATTAAGATAGTATCAAGACGTATGAAATATATTCTGCGGGTAGGTAGCATATTCAATGGCCGGATAAGCTACCATATAAACAAGGAGACATAATGTTGCCTTCCTAATAGCTAGCTCTTATCATTTTCATTGATTTCACGCTTGAAATTTTGACTCCACAGAAACCACGGACAGCTGTGAACAATATCGCGAAACGTCCCGTCTTTGATCTGATCCCCGTACCTGTCTATCGTTATTATTACTTATGGCATTGTTATTTTTTTACTGAGCACGATGCGGCACAGTGTTAGGCTTCCGCCCCGTTATCTGCCATTTGTTTATACGCTTTCTTCGAGTCTAGCTATTGCTTGGATCAGCTTTACGAATACTCCCACAGCAGAAGAACGAGCCGTCAACGTGCGTTGACATTTAAAATTTCCTCTATTTTTTCGAAGAAAAATATGCGGATAATATACAATATTTTGATGACTGGATGAACGGATTTTCCGGGATGGGTCTCTTATTCATCACTTTCCTTGTTGAGAACCACTCAGATAACTAATTGGAACGGAAATAACCCTAAAGACATCAAAGTACGAAGTAGGACCAAAGTGATCTTACGAAGATGAAAGATTTAGAAATGGGCAAACGAGTTATTTCTGGTAGGAAACTAAGTGTATTTGTAGTTGGTTCGGACGCAGCTTCACTTGTAAATTTGGTTATTTACTAAAGAAATGTTTGTGTTCGGGCTTATTCGGTCAGTAAAAACAAATGAAATTACATCTCGAAATGTATTTATGATAACGAAATTTTATACTCGTTACTATTCTTTCATAAGGTTTCGTTAGAAGTCAAAGAGGTCCCTCTGGTGACTGTCTCAGGTCGAAAAAGGTCGGAGAGTTTCGTCGTAGACGCGCGTAGTACGCTGCAGGTGTGTTATAAATGATGTGAGAGTTTGGTCGTTGATTGTCAATCGCTCGTTATAAACGTTCGCTTACTATATAAAAAATTATTATATAAAAGTTATTTATTACTTATTATATAAAGAAACAAGCTTCTTCCAACGGACAACATAAATTGTCTGGGTAATTATGGAAAGATGTTCCGTACTTTGGCCAATCTATATTTTAGGCAGAATAATGGAAAAATACAAAAAAGCCTTCATCTCGAAACAAGCCAAGGAATATCAGGGTACATACGTTCTGGACGCATAGGGATGTCTCGAACATCGCTGGCGCCAATTGGTTATCCAGGATGTAGCATACAAATTATCGCAAAATCTTACAATGCATTACGCAGCCTTACATATGGCGTTAAGGTACAAGAAAAGTCCACACATTTTTACTGAACAACAAAGAGATTTCAGTTTACGTAGGCGTTGATTGTCATTGTAGGAGAACCTAGCAAAAAAAAAAAAAAAAAAAGAGGTTTTCATTTTTTCGTACAATATTGATTAATTCTTTTATGATGCTTTCAAGCTTATTGACAATCTATTTATAAAGATACTCTTCTACGCGCGTAAAGCAAACTGCTTTTAATAGTCTATATGTTTTTTACCAAAAATTAAGTAAAATAGGGAAGAGCGTCGGCTGTGGATGACAGTCAAACAATTTTACCGCATTTCGTATGCTTTTCTGTGTGTCAGTGGAGGTTGGATTTTTCAACGAACGTTTCCTCGAACGAAGGAAATAATTATGGGGATTTCAGCAAGGATCACGAAGCAAAATTGAGGTATAAAAGGAACAATATATGTTTTGTAATGACGGAAAGCTATGAGCAGCACCTTACCAGGTCTCAGAGGCCAGCACATTTTTTCTACATACACATTACCAATCTGACGTAGAAGGCGACTCGGACTTTCAGACAGCTGCTGCTGCTGCTGCTGCTGCTTTTAGACTGTATGATAATCTGGTCATCATGGAGAATTATTAATTGCTGCCGCTTCAATTAAAAAAGTAATATTTTTTCTTATCGAACGTTGTATAAAACGCCTTAAATAATAGTCTATGAATATTCGAAATTTTTCTTATCTCATCTGGTGACTTAATCAATATTTCGAAACTACAGCGGTATTTTCCAACAGTTGTCTTCCGATAGTAATGTGCAACCCGGCTCGAATAACCTTCTTAGCACGTTGGCCTAAAGTAGATTTAGTATAGAACCAAAGATAGCAGATAAATACCTTCATGATAATAAAGTCCGGTCTATATATTGCATTACCTTACATATTGTCGAACCGTTTAACAGTCCAATGGTATTGTCTGGCGTCTGTAACTCCGTTTCGAGTTTCTCTACTCGTTTATTGTGTCAAGGTTTATATTTAAGTTGAGATATGAGCCATGTTTTTATACAAGCTGAGAGTATTATCAAGCAAAGAAACCGTCACAGCACGCGTAGAACTGTCACAGATGGATAACGTTGAAAAAATTACCAATTTCGTTATTAAATTTATATGCGGTCATTTCCGTTTATTACGAAGTTCTGCTACAGGTAATGCTCAGAAATCTGAAAAGAGGGTCCTCTTTTACAATTACAGAGCTATTACAGAATATTAATTTGTCTTATTGTCACAGCGTTGACTAGTGGCACATTTGCGACTCAAACCTATATCTAATGCGCGACCAGAGGTTTCTGGCTATGCCAAAGGTTAGAATTGTTTCGGTAAGGAAATATTGGCCCTTCATTGGACCGGCTTGAAGACATCGTTCAACTCGTGAAATAGCAACTTGTATGAGCGAATTTGTGTTAGAGCGAAAAAAGTGACAGTTTATTTAAAACGGCATATTTGACGTCTTGGCTCCAGGAGTTGGGAGTGCCAAGTATCTATCTGCACATCTGGTCATACACACGCTTTACTTAGACAGAAATATATCATAGATTCGATCAGATCATCGAACCCCATGACCGTTTCTTGCAGCTGCTGTTATGTCTCTTCTAAACGCAGCTTGGCAACCTTGGCGCTTCGTCTCAGCGTCGATCTGGATGTCCGCCATTTTGAAAAAAAAACTACTTCTACCGAGTGGCATTGTTAGCTGAAGGCATTAGTACGATGTTCACGGCATTCGAAATAAGTCGAAAAATATTTCCGACACCTCTGATTAAGCACGCTCACTAAAAGTATGGTGATTTTGTTTTTTGTATCCTGTTTAACTGATCTGCTGGAGAAGACTAACGTCATTGTGATTAGATAATGACGAAATGCTTCATTCAATTCTCTCTTTCTCTCTACGTTATTCAGCCAGTTTATCTGGTTGGGGAAACTATAATATATAT
>NW_019211457.1:1415172-1460730 GCF_002443255.2 Varroa destructor | reverse complement strand
TAAAAGGAAAATGTCGGATCGGAAGTTTGAAAAATCGTACCTCGAAAAGAGCAATTATTACAATGATATTGTTAGCATCGTGAGACACTGCTCGACGAAGCTAAGTTTTATACAAGATCAGACCCTCTGTTAACCTATTGTCTCATCACAATTTTCTGGAAGTGAAGCGGTGAGTTGATCCGTTGATTCGGCTGGCACTCGGAACGAACAAAAACACCTAACGTACACACCAATCTTTCGTATATATACACATATATATTTATATATATATATATATATATATATATATATATAGATCTAACAAAGGGAGAAAACAGATGCGTATATGTGTTGTTCTCGTTGGTTGTGCTTCCAGCAAATTTCCCCACTGGGCCGTTGATCCGCTTTTATATAATAAGCTTGTACTTTTTTTGACAGCTATATCAGGTAGTTTTTAAGCTGTTTCAATAAGTCGGAAATGTTTGATACTTCACCAGCTATTTTGGGCCAATCTGAAAGGCATTGGCCTGCACGCCGAATAAATTTGTTCTAGGTAATCGTAATAGGCCGTTCTATAAAAGAAAAAGAACGAATGGATAAACTATATTGTCGATTTCTATCAGTCTGTTTGATAGCTCTGATGGCAAGCACACGGGTGCCAGACCTCTGACAGCTACTGTCTTTGTAGAACATGCATTGTAATGCTTCGTAACCTCATGACAAGGACTTGATTCGACGAAATGCCGTTTGACGTGATCACCGGTAAAGCGCCGCTTGAATTTGCTGTTTTCAACTTACGTATACGAATATTATGATTATCTAACTCAACGCTCGGAGTGAAGTTACCCTAGACTATGGGATGCGCCCGATGGCCACGTAATAACCATCTACGTCTCTCCGACATCCTCGCCTCACTGTACTGTGAAACGGATGTACGGGAAAATATTTTGTGACCACGCCTAGATTCGAACATGCGGCCCACTTAAGACTTCTTTATGATACCAACCTCGTTACCGGGACATACGGCTCTCATCTGATGAGATAAGGCTTTCATTGGCGCTAGATGTGCTTTGTCGAGCCAATTGGGTGGAATAGCCGCGTTGCTGCTAGGCCTTCGTGCAGCTTGTGCCGTATCGTCCTGAAAGCGATAGCATCTTTACTCCAAACGAAGGCCGAGAGCTTCGATGCGGACAGATTCAATGGCCAGTAGCGTTTCGTCGTAATAGAAAGGCTACAACATACGCTTTATGCTATACGAGTCTAGAGAATATAAAACGTACTATAGATAGCGTTCAACCGGCGCATTCCGTGGCTCGAGGTAGAGCACGACGGAGAAGAGAGGTATACGTCTTATTAATGCGCCTTCACTTCAACAACATTAAGGATCACTTTAGGAAGTTCATATATGATTTATATAACGGTCGCAACGTGTTAGTTATGTTGCAAAGACACAATATCGTACCTTTGGATGACACCTTTCGGCTAGCGACTAGTATCACAGGATTTTCATAGCACACATACTATTCTAATATCCTTTCAACAGTATGAAACACGCAAGAGATAACTGTTTTGATTCAGATTCTATTTTACTATAGCAAAAACTTTGTAAAAAAATAAGATAACTTGCGTGTGGTGACTCTCGTAGCTCGATACCATAGAAGACGAAGGTTGTTCAAAGGAACACAGTCGGAATCATTTGCTGAGCTAATAATAGTCAAATGGAATAACGAAAGATTAATAATGGAATGACACCCCACTGTTACCCCCTGATTGGAATTATGATAATGAGCCTGCTAGCGATAGCGAGCGGCTTTACTAAGACACTACTTCTGCTGTAGGATTGGCTGCCGTCCAGGTATTTTTGTATCTATAGAATAGCTTGCTTTAGTAAATGATGGAATACGGTTACCGACTTAGGGAGCCATCACTAGATTTAGCCAAAGTCACACGGTTGCATTCAGACAGTTTTTCTCCCCACGTGGCTTAACTGCCACGGCATTGAGTTTTGCCCTGTGGTATGAACTCGACCCACTTGGGACGGCGCCGACTGCTGAGTTCGATGTCAGCCCTACCGTTTCCTGTTATGCTCCGCTGAGCGCGGTAAGGTTTTCATTAATAGCGTTATCCAGTGATCGTCTATACGAAATGCTGTCGACGTGGTCAATGGAGGGTACTTTCTTAGCTTTTGACGTTGGCATTAAACTGTTCAAGGCATTGCCTTTTGTCGTAGCTTGCTTTCGCGTCGTCAGCCCTGCATGATACTTGCGCCAATCTCGTAAGTATGGGTGCCGCCTTCAAAAACTTCGTAAAAATAATGAATGGACGGTGTGACCAATCGACCTGAGTTTTGGAATCGGCTTCCGCTAACCCGGTCTAGTCTCAAATCCTCGAATCCGATTTTTCGTGGCCAGCGTTCATTTTGCTAGCCTGCACATACCATACAGCGTAAGCCGCAAAACATGACACGACTCATCACTATCTAAACGACTGGTCACTTCTGCTTCGGTTATTCTGTACATGCCAACAGCACTGAGCGCTTTCTACAGCGCTCCGATATGTACGGTTCGGTGGCCTGGTTTTATCGGCAATCAGGCCAATGACCGGTGATCCCGGTTCTAAGATAGCTATCTTTAGTGTACGACCCGGCCGCCAATGTCTGCATTTTTGGCCCAGTTCTTCATAATCTGCAGTTGGGGGCAAGTCTAGCAGGCCGATGACCTAAATAGATTTTTTGGGTTTCAGTACTGCCCTAGTTAAGTTTAACTTGAGACGGCCGGCTTTCCTTAGCGCGAAACAAGGTGCGTCCACCCCACGCTTGATTTCAATCCTAGACTTCCTCACGTGTTTCTCAGTTTGATAGACACGAGCACCGTTTTTTCTTATCCAGTGATCTCCGGCCACTTCCGCAGGCGTTACCGTCGACGATGAAGCACGCTCTTTACTGTAACGTTGCCACTCAATGTTTGCAACGGCTGCAGTCAGCAAAACCACGTTTATACGATCATATCAGCGCTGCGCCGCCACAAAGACGACACATATATACATTCATGCTAAGTCAACGAGAGTAACTTCAACATTAAGACAAATCAACCGATTTAATGGCTAATATTTTCTGTGTTCTGCGGCATCACACATTATCTTTCCATGAGCATTGAGGGCTACCGATACGGCGGAATATAGAATCGAGTAACCCAAAGCGCTTCATTCGGCGTTCGGCCAATAAAGCATGTGCACAGTGCTTTACTGGACAAGCGTTTCGTAAATATATATGTATGGAATACATAAGCCGCGCACTGTTGATGGATATTTTCACATTTCGTTGCCGTGGATTAGCTTCGAATCCGAATGAAGTTTATTTAGGTCAGACATAAACCGAGGGCTCTCAAGATTTCGGATCGTATCTCTAGCTAGGCCTTTCGAAGGACGACAATTTGATATCCGTAACTATAACAACGTCCTGAAGCGATCCCAAGACTGCTGCTCGCACACGCTTAAGTCCAATAATTTTTCCTAAATTGGGAGTCTGAGAATTCACCAGTGCAAAAATCTATGGACAGTCCTGGGAAACAATTGGTCAGTGTTGAAACCAGTGATAAATATATAAATACTACATGGATGTATACAAATTGATCGAATTTAAATTAACAAAAGTTTTCTTCTGACGAAACCCCTTGAGAGCTACGGTGTAATAGCTAAACATATATTAGATAGGTCTAACCATTAAGGTCACACTTATGGAAAAGCAGAGCAGTGGTAAATCCCTTACAGCACAATACGCTCATCTTACACATTAACGACTTGCCTTATTAGCTACTACTAATATACCACGTAACACACATGCACTCTTCTTAAACGAAGGGGTAGAATTAGGCTATTTGTACTGTGGCTGGTAGAAAAGGAAAAAGGATGTTCGCCAGGCGCAGGCAGTCGACGCCGGTTGCCGGAGCTGTTGACAATGGCCATCGAGAACGTGAGCTGAGCTCCAGCTGAGTGAGAATCAACTGCTCCGAACTGACGACGCGATCAACATGAGTTAGAAACCGATAGGTCACCCATGAACGTACGCCAGAATTCCCGCAGTGTCCTTTTACCGATTATAGCGCTTTGCTCTCTCATTCGTTGCCCGTATGCACATGCTAGGCATGTACGACAGCTGATGTAATAATCGAACCTACATAAACTACGCACAGTTTGAAGTCATCACGTTCATCTGTAGCAGAGGGGGTTCGATCTTGCTCTGTCTTCATATTGGCCCGTGGTCATTCGGTCACACTGAACACTGGGTCAGTCACTCGTCTCTGGGTCGGTCGAGCTAGCCCCGCGCAGTGCGCGAAATACACGTATGTGGTAGGCCATCAGGCGCAAACCTTCAAGCGTTGATAATTTCAACACGACCACACCGGCGAATAATATTTTACGAAAAATCCATTTGAACATTTGATTTTATTTCTATTTTTCTTGGTATAGTTACATTTTGCTTTCGTTAATAAGGTGGGCTCTAGAACGAAAAATTAAAATAAATTAAAATCGGCATTTTGTTTCGTATATTGATCTTTGCGCAATACCGATACGCTACTCTGATTTATTGACGTTCGTTCGATAGATCTATCAGGCCATCTGAAGCCATAGGGTGGTACAGAAAGCACTAGTCCTTCAAATAGGAACGTGTTAATGTTAAAAAGCATCTAAAAGAAAACCTCAAATCGGTTAATCTACATATGGACGTACGTACGTACGAGGTGGAATGATCTTCGAACAGAAGAAAGTGTGGGCCACTGAAGAGCTAAACAAGTGTTTTTAGTTTAACGTCCAGTGCTTCCACTAAGTACTGTTTCAGATTGCTGTGTCCCAGTATGAAACCCAGTGTGCGTACGCTCATTTCAAAGCTAAACCATCTTACATATTCTTGGGTTTATTACACAGAAACGGTACCATTGTGCCATCATAAAGCTATCTTCAACCAATAAGTGGCAAAAAGTGGGTATTCCGCTGACCCACATGGGTTGTAACATTATTACGAAACAATTTCGTATAGACACAAATCATTCATCCTTTCTTCCAGCAAAACTATCAGCTCTAGAATTACATAAGATCAATTCGCAGAGTTACTGTAGGTAAGACAAATTACCACCATATTCATGTTAATGACGCAAAAGGCATGGATCAGATTGGGCCGGCCCCGGTCAAAAACCTTTTCGTCGTGGTATCTTCGCTGTAATTTATTGCGTAAGATCAAGAATTGCCTAAGATGTTAACGGATTCGTTAGTATTAGATATTAGCCAATATTATAAAATGTTTTTTTTTTCTCGGTAAGAGACGTACGCATAAGGGACATGGCTTTCGGTGTGCAAATAACAATGAACAAATAGAATTTCTAAAGAGCCCAAACCTGTACTCGATAATTAGAATTTGGAAATGGACTTATGGCATTGTCAAAAAGTGAGCGAAAAATAATTTACGGTCGTCATGTCTATGGATACGTTGTGTTTGTCCTTTACGCGCGTTTCACTTTTATCTTGGTACCCTACATATACATCGGTATATAATTACATCCCTTATTGATTTATGTTTCCACATTTTTCACATATAATATCCATATAAAAGATAGCCATCATACACACCCAAACTTAGTTAGTAGCTGTTTTTTTCGACCGCCATATTAACCATCACGTCCAATATCGGAAGTGGATACACGATCTGTTTGAATTAATAATCAATAAACAAAGAAAAAAAACTTTGCTGAAACATATCGCCAAATTCTTCGAAGTACTTCTCTGGCATTTAGATGATACATTGAATCGGGCGCAATATCCTACTGGCACTATATCGAAATAATTCTATTAATAAAATTCACCAAATTATTGCATATAGCCACAAGTAATACATTTTATTGTCCAACGACTTTAGAAAATAGTTAACATCACATTAATTACACACAATAGGAACGCTTATTATCAACTTATCGATTGTTTTGCCTTCCTGCCATCTTTCCATGTTAGAAATCATATCTATCTGTCACTCAAATCGATCACCCAGCCCTATTTCAATTGTCGCGTCCCCTTCGCCAATAAAACCTGATGTTTATCGGTTTGCCGCTTGAGGGGGCCGCAGGCTCTTAGAATCCAGTCGTTTGTCAGACAACAAATGACGTCCCTTTTTCAGCGTTCACTTCGTTTACTACAATATGAGCGGTTTAATTTCAAAACTGGCCACGTGTCTTCCGTATAAAAACTAATTCATCCATGATTGCGCCGCGTTCGTCAGTTTCAGCAGCGATATCCGGTGGCGTCGAAAATCCGAAATATGGAAGCCCCACGCTCCTCATTCACGCCGGAGCGTTTTTGCTTTCGTTTTTCCTTCTAATTATTATTCAACAGGAGTTATCTTGATAATCCACACTAGCTATAACAGATCTTCACTTTCTCTTAGAACATTGTCTGTGGTGACAAACGCTTTACGGTTCTTAGCTAGCTGTAGTGGTTTTGGCGTGGAAACAGGCCTTGTGCTCTGTCGTTGAGTCTACCTGTTGCAAAGACTCTCCGTGACAAAGGCAGTTAGTACTAACAATTACAGTATTAGCGGCGTTGCTGTAGACGCAAACATGATAAGATCCGTTTGTGTGTCCTGTTGCTTGACCAAAAATTGCCAGTTTGCCTCAGCCGTAACTGCAACCAACTACACTCATATAAAATGCACATGCACACACGTTCATGGACGTCAACGGCCACGGCTTTGCCCACGGCATCGGTTTGACTCACTGCGAAGATCAAGGCCGGAGGCACCTTTCCGCTCCTTTAATTATTCTCTATTTCTGCATCCTGTCATTTTATGCGTCAGACCTTCTTCTCTGCTGATTTGGTCAAAACAAGCAGCGTCTGGAGCTGCTGTTGGCTCCCTGTGATTTCACTGTTTGACTTTTTGGTGATATGTAGTGGCGCTCGTACGTGTCTTGGACGTTTAGCCGGTATTTGGACAGCGTTTCTTTCGTTTTCTGTATGTCCTGTCCTGCGCGGATGCTCCGTACTTGTTCAACAGAAGCGACACCGCTGACGTGAAGGGGTTCGACAGCAGCAAAAGTTCCATTGCGGAAGATTTAGCTGGTGCTTTGCCGTTATTGCTGTTACGATTTACTGCGCGGGGGTGGCTTATACCTTACTACTATATTCCAGTGACGGACTGCAGTGGTGGCGACTGTATCTAATGTCTTCTTGCTGCCGCCAATTATCTGGAAGTGGTTTTTGGGAGGTTCTACTTCACAGAATCTATGGGAAGCTATGCTACGGCAGGGGCTATGAACATCATTTGCTACGCTTACGTGACTATTAGAGACATGGATAGCGCGAACGGGGAAGATTAGCGCGGGCTTTTTTCTCAGGTAGCCAATTTTCCGTCGGTCGTGGAACGCTGTTTTCGCACAGCTGATACTGATACATATATGTAGTATTTATTATACAATGACTGTTCGTTGCTGGCATTTACGTATATGTCTAGTCGAGATCCTCCGTCCAAGTTCCATATTAGCGTCATTCGGTGAGCGAGGCGTCCGTAACGCGGTGGTAATGACATTTAATAAGATGTACGCAATCGCTAAGGAAATCTCAAGTCGATCACCGAACAAACCATCTCGTGCTATCTTCAGTGTCGTCTTATACAGAGCTTAATAGGTAGCGTTCGAAGCAGCACGGGATATGCCCCCAATGGTTCGTACTAATAATAATAAAAATAAAGAAGTGGTGGCCACCATCGAAGTGACGCCGGCCATTATGTGTCTCCATAGTGGATATGTTGCTGGTGTTTTGGTCATGGCTGCTAGCCATGACCATCAGTCCATGTAGTTTATTATAACAATTTAGGCAAGTCAAATTTAGCCGGCAATCCTTTTGCTAGCTAGCCGGCAAAAAACGTTGAGGGCAAATGAAGAGTCTTAGGCTGTCACGACTCATCCTGCTTACTCGGATCTTCCCCGCGCAAGAGGCACAAATGCATTGGCTGGGCCGATCCCGCGTGATCCTATCTGAGCACCGCAAAAATTCAATGAAACCAGATTGCCACCAACGGAAATCTTCAACAATTTTACTTAGTACTCTTGGTCGTTTTTGCTCTGAAACGCGTCGATGGATGGGCCATAAATGGATGGACAAACGTATGCTCTCTTGTTCTGCCCTGGCCCTGTTGGTAAACACCCGTGCTGCTGACGGTAAATGTCCTATACGTGGAACCAACGGCTTTGATGGTTTAGACTTTACTCTTCGCTAGATTCAGTTTAACGCTTTCGGTGGCATAGAAAACTTAAAAACTTAGGATAAAGTATATTAAACTTAAATCTAGGATAGCGATCCAACAGAACGATATGAATTACGCGGTGGTAACGTGTGGGATCATTCATACTATGACAAGCTGTTGATGGACGCTAGGGATGCTGTGCTTCTACATACAATAATTCGAATGACTTTGTCACATTTAGATGTCTTCACTGCGCTATTCGTTAAATTTCTAAACAATGCGACAGAGAAAATTGCTACTTAGATTTTCAGCTCATTTAAGTAGACGCGCTATATAGGCCTATTGCCACATAGTCATACCGGATGCTCAAGGTTTTCTCACTGGTATAACAGTAGAAATACGGCTCGTTTTCTAAATAAAGCTTTTTTTTTTTCGAAATAAGACGGGTCGCATCCATGGCACCCTAAAACAATACGTTGCAGAAGTCCACTAAACAGCGACACATTTTCGTAAACTTCATGCTTTTACGCTGCCTGACAAGTGATACGTGATGTTATTGTAGCCTGTTCGTGCGCAATTACATTATTTAGTTATTGTCGTTCGCAGGACCCATAAACAAACCAATTGACCACCGCATAATAACGCCAGCTGCCCATTTTTTTTTGTTAGAGCAACTACATAGAGGTGATTCATCTCTGTCGAAAGTCTGTCCAGCGCCAACTTATTGTTAGACCAAAAATGAAAGGTTCAGATAAAGTATTTACTCGTGCTTCTCTGGCCTCCAAACTACAGGAACGTTTTCGTTCTTGCTTCTTGCTTGGAGCTTCATTCACGTTCTTCGATAGAGACAAACAGACTGAAGTGGTAAATAATTGCTACGGGATGGCAGTCCCGTAGAAAGTCCACATGGTGTTTTCTTTTGGCGCGAGAAGTTAAAGGTCAGCGATGCCGCTGGGGTAGACGTACCCGTAAACTAGGCAACATTATCTCATCTGATGATCATGGCTATGCTCCCATCACCTAATCCGAACTGTAGCAGTATGATTCACCTCTGATTAAAAAGTCTTAAACGTTCCATTTTCGGAACTTAGGGGAAGAAACACGAGGTTAGGTGAGGCAGGGGAAATGGTTGAAGTCGAAATCTTGGTCCAGGCTTTCGGCTTTAGGACAACAGAGGTGTTTTTGTCTTTACTTTTCTAAAATCGTTCTGTTCCAGAGAAGCTCGTCTTCTCTATTGTTCTCCCTGTTTTTCTGACGAAACGTCTGAAAGCGCCGGCAGCTAGCAACACCAAACTGGGCTGATAAACAGGTACACCTAGATGTGTCTAGGGCTACAGGATGTTCATGTTGTTTGACTCGCTTCTACGGCGCGAAAATCAAGGGGTCAACGATACGGTTCAGGATAAGACGAATCCATAAACGGCCTAACATATTGTTTGGCACGTTACAATGACCTTTGACACCAGGTTTCCCTGTTACCCTCTAGCTCCATTTCTCTTATTCAACAATTGCTTTGTCGCACGAAAACATAATGTAAGACGACACATTAGCGCAATGATTATACTTCATTTCACCGCTGCTTTCCATGATTAACGATGGACCTTTCTTTGGCCATGCAGTGATACAGAAAATACAGAAGCGGGGTTTGTCGCAAACGCAGCTTGTCGTCCTAAAGACTTCGTTTATTCTACGTTTGTCCACGTTTATGATGAAGGGTTCCCTTGGTCACTTGTTGCAGTGTTCGCCATAAGCGATTCATTACGATACGTTAACAGGTGATGCAATTGTTTAGAAAATCAAGCTCACCGCAGTATTGTGTAACGCAAGTTGCAAACTATTCTCTTAACTAACCGGGGCTTCAGGTTCCCGGCACGACATGTACGTCTCTTGAACAAGTCCTTCACGTTTCTTTTTCTTCATTTAACGAGGGGAACTGCGTGGAATTGCTTTAATACTAGATATAAAATAAGGTACTGTCTTCAGCGACAATGTTAGGCCAGAAATGTAATACTCCTATGATTTTAATTGGGCGGCATTCGTGTTCATAAAAGCATTGTTGCTGAATGCTCCGAAAATGAAAATCTATTTCACTTTCACTTTAAAAATACATGCTACTTATATTAGTTAAAGTGTGAAAAATTATAAGTGTTTGCTTTTTCTGTGTTCTTGCATATGATAATGGATTTCCTTTGGATCTCTGTGAGCTATGGAATGCTACTTTCATTCTAAACGGTATATGTCGAAGCCTTCGGGTAACCTTAAGAAATAAATCACTGTGTGCTACAAATAGAAGGGTGACTGACAACCTTGCAGCTTCCTCGCAGTCCTTATTTTGGACTAAGTCGTTCGTCTTTTTAGCCTAAAGTCAAATGAACCATTGCCGCCTATCCGTCAGACATGTTCAGCGATGGCCTAAATAGGACGTGGCTAATTTAGGCTCTCTTTTGGCCGTTTACCCTTCGTCTGATAACATCCGAACTAAACCAATGGCAACTTTAACCACTACACATGATATCCGAAGACAAATATATCTATTATGGCTAATAAAGTTTAGATAGTTGGTTATCGCGTTGGTTTTCAATTCACGCAAATCTCTCTCATGTTGATTTAATGGCCGACTTGATGTATTTTACGTCTTATGACTAGTTTGCTATATGACTGTTAAATATAAGTGATAAGGTGAGTTGTCTTAAGTAACTAAACTACAAACATCCTTTCTGAATCGATCGAAATTAATACTGAATTGGCAGAGGGGCGAAGCAGGTGTCAATCTACATAAAACTCATACTCGTATGTATGAACAGACGTTACACCCATTACTGAACAAATCACGCTATCCACAACGGCTCAAGATTCATTTGAATATCGTAGTAAAAACAATAGCGCATTACGTAAAGTTGAGAATTTTCAACGACATTTGGCCCGTCTTCAGCTGGGCATCGTTGATACTTTTACATGTACGCTTGTTTTACTCTAAGGTAAGAAAGCAGCCAAGGGGCATTTTAGGAACACAGGCTCAAAGAGCCGTGCTTTGGCTTACTTTTAAACCCAGTGGGACTGTTTTAACACCTAACTACTAATAACGGAAAACTACCTTGTGCTATCGCAGCCACCAGGTTATGCTGGGCACCGTGACAGCTTTGTGGGAAATGAATTTGCGTGCTAATCCTAGGAACTGGTTATGAGCTAGGTTCGAATCGTGCCTATGATATGAATGCCTAATTTACACGCAAATGGAGAGACAGCGTTGAAAAATGATGTTTGTTTTTTTGTAGCGAAAACGTAGTTGAAAGGCTTACTATTTATGAGAAATCTAATTTATGAAAGTTACACTGCGCCCTGTAACCTACGTACAGAGATCAGCTCTAAGGAAATTTTTGAGTCTATCGGTTGTTCGTTTGCTGCTCAAAGCCTTGCGTATCTGGCCTGAATGAATGAATGCTTTTCTCAGTGGAGTAGAGTTACGTTTCTGGCCACTGATAAAGTTTAGCATTCGAGGCGGCTGAGTCGGGGCCCTGGGTCGAACTCAAGGCGAAGAAAAACAAAAATGGACCTCACTGAAGAGTAGTCAGTTACGGTTCTGTTATGCTATACTTTATTAGGCATGATGATAACTAACTAAAGAATTTTTCTTTGTCCACGTAACGTATTCTTTAGAAGATTTATATTATGGCGTAGTTTACAGTTTTCAAATGAGACGATTACAATTGAAGCTCAGTTTCATTTTCGTGTTTGCAGCTTCTTCACGTCAATGTACTGGTAAGAAGACTATTTTTGGTGGATTGCCGGGAATCAGTTTTACCACAGCACTGCTAACCAGAACTATAGATGTATATATATATATATATATATATATATATATATATATATATGTATACGAATTTAGACGCGGTCGTGCATTGTTCTGACAAGATAGACACCGTAAGGGCCACAAAATTGTGCTCTATCGGCGATGCACTATCGTACTTTTTATTTATCAAGGCTCTAACAAAGAAATGCATCAAGGTATTACTTGCATGTCAGTCATCTCGTGCTCAGGCTAATTACGTCTTTATAGCAGTGTATTACTTTGGACATTTACTTCTGTCAGAGAAATTTTACCTGATAGTTCTATCCGACATGTTTGGATCGACATCGAAGTCGCATACGTCCAAAGTACCCAACTATCGTCGAACAAATGAGTTTTTCAATCGAATCACAACTTGTTGGACAGCATCGACAATGAACTTTGCTTTATAAACTTGCCCTAAGTAAACAAGTTTTTGGGCGTTGATGTTTTGCATTGTGCGAAACCGTGACCCGGGTTTATTGAATACAACGAAGGTCCGAATGGAATAGTTCTTTATATGAATATTAAACGAACATATCGGCCCAGCTGGTATTTGAATAAACTTTGATGATTCGATAATTTTCCTATAGTTGATGGGCTATGATAGATAACTATTATAAGCTGGCACGAAAGTGGTTTTAATTAGTAAAATTTAATACGTAATTTGTAAGATTTTGTTATGTTTTCGACAGAGAAAGATGATCTGTTTTGAAATTTTGTCTATCTTTAGAAATGGCCTCCGTTTTTCAGCGACACTTTCCCCATTTCTTGAATTTTGTTAGGGTTTCAATAATGAAAAGAATGTTGAACTGTTGATCAAGCTATTTCAGAAGCGATAACTCTGCATCACACAATGAAGTCAAGCTTCGGCGTATTTGAATAGCGGCCTATTCATCATAGAATATCGAACGACTTAGAATACCACCTGATCATTTAATCTATACATACAGATAATACTAAATATTGTCTATTATTGAGATGAGCAATGCCCATTATTACCTCTGGCCACTGAACAATCACTCGACAAACTTATGACTTAAATCATAGTAACTTTTGAAATCGAGCCTAGTAGCCGATGAACGGTCAGGTAATCCATAGAGTAATGATTTTTTCTTGTTTGTTCACCGAACACAAGCAAGAAATACATAGATAGGTACACAACAGAAACAATACAAACAGAAAGACACACCTGAAAATGGTGACGTGGGTTCTTCTTTGAAACAAATTGGGAAGCTCCGACCCCCTAACCCTTTTCGCTTCCTGAGTGTCTGGAGAAAATACGAGTACCTTTGATTGTGACGGAACTCAGGTATGATAGCCCTCTTAATACACTGTAATTATGGGACTATTACCAGAATGAATAATTGCATGCCCACACAAAGAGTGCCAACGAAACCATTTATTCTGACCCTTCTAATCATATTGTACTGACGTATTTTCCCGTGTCTCAAATTTGTCGAGTCGACGGGCCTGTATCGCGATTACATATACGTAGTTTCTTGAGCTATATTATGCTTGGAGCCACAAGGAACGAGTAATTTAACAGTCTCGTTAGAAAAGTCGGCAAACTTCTTTATATTAAGCGCTCGGTCACCATTTACTCCAGCATTAAATATTAGCGAAAACACTGTGTTATATACTAGCATCACTTCGGGTTGTTTCCATGTCAGATGCCCCAGCCATCCCGCTGTTGTGCGCAAATGCCCCACTACAGTTTTTCGTAATTTACATTCGCATTTCGCATGAAGTTAGTTCTCCAGAGCAGAAGAGATCTGGTGATTTCGCAAATACTGCAGCCCTTCATTGTCGACTTCGGTTATCGGTTACCTCTGATTAGACAAAGCTGAGCTGCGCCGCCAAAGTTTCAAGCAGTCACTTGGCATGCCCTCCCGTGGCCAATCTGAGACGCCTACCCCCCCCCCCCCCCGGACAGTAGCATACTCAAGGATAGACGATGGGTATAGTCCAGGTCTAACGCCCTTGCACGCGGGCGAACAGTTTTCTGAAGGAAGGCCTAAATTAGAAGAGGGTAAAAAGTAGTAGGTCGCTCGTGGATGAGAAACTTGAGCGAAGCCCCAATCGGCCCGAGGCTTTCGAACGGTCTCCGTTTGACCGTCACTGGTTGGTCCAGCAGGCGACGTGTTGTCAATGAGAATGTCGCCAACACCGCGTTAGGTTTTACGATGCAGAAATATGCATGACAGAAACTATACCTACATACAGCTTATGCACTGACTTTGCATGCCTTGCTAAAACCCTGCTCACAGCCCGAATCATGGCCCTCAGGAATCGATTTTTGGCGTTTTATGGAAGAATAGATATTTATTGAAATTATTGCATCCGCTGGTAGTAAGTCGCCAATATGGCTTACACTCGTTATATCGCTGTGTACGGTCCTTTTTCCAAACGTGAGTATGTTGCATTGCATTGCAGAAATGTGTGAGGCAAGATAGACAAACGTAGCCATCTTTCTGCGTCGATGTCATCTGAAGAAAATTTGAAGAACGCTCTCTGGAGCGCTAATTCAGAGCGTTCACACTTTATTTGTCGGTCGTATGATGTGGTCAAGAGGATTGTATGATGGGAAGGCCATAAACGAGATTATCGGAGGTGTCACAACGTCGCACAGGCCATAAACATTTCATTATCTCTTGAGTAGGCTAAGAAGCACCTGTTTGAATATGGCAGAGCTAGTGGCGACGAAGTAAGCCTTACTAGCACGAATAGTCAAGTTGCATGTGAATTTGTGTAGCTAAAAAAGTAACTGTAAATAGGTGTTTCCTTTTGTGCAGAGTTAATGACAGAATAGGAACTTATGCATATCAGTGGCATTATTTATTCCATCATTCTTTAAGGAAGCTATTTTTATTTCGTCCAGGAGAAGATCGCGGGCCATATTCGTCATAATATTCGTGATAACTAGCTTTTCGCATATCCTTTACTATGTTCAGATCTCTCTAAGCGGCGTCCGATCAGTAGCTATACATCAAATGTTCTAGATGAAAACGAGCGACCCTTTGGTATTTGCGGGAATCAAGGAATAAGGACTAATTGTGCGCCGGCTGACGGCTATTTCTACGGAAGGTCTATCTGTCCTTAAACAAAATGCCAAACGCACCGTGTTTGAGCAACTAGCGTCTGCCCTCTAAGTATGACTTAAAGTCAACGATTGTCGAAAAGTATCCCTGTTGTAGTGCCGTACACAAGATGATGAAGATTTTCGACTATCCGAAATTCACAGAATCGGTGTTGCTCGTAAGCATAGCTTGTGAAAGATCTTACCCACAGTTCCGTGGGGATTGAATTAAGGTAGTTCAACAACTCTTCAAAGAAAAGCGGGACAACCCATCTTTTATAATCCTGAAACCCTGCTAAAGATAAAAGTGACCATTTTCGCTACCGACATATCTTCAAGCTACTGAATATTCAGGAATGACTTGGTAATGGGCTTTTTTCTGCCTTTTGAACTTTCGCTCGCTTTGGTTTTTGGCGGGCTCGAATTAATGTTTATTAAAGTCGAATTAAAGTTTGACAGCGCTTGAAAGCCCTAAAAGATGCGACCTCATTAGGCAGGTTACAGGCGTATTGAACCGAGGCCGTACTCGAACGAGTTGAATGGCTATCGGTTTAAAGCATCTGAGACTTCTCCACTCGATCTGAGGTAATTTATGCTTATAAGCATAAGATATCGTTATTCGTATCGCATTCGGACACTGAATTACGTGGAGTTGTACCTTTCATAGAAAAATTAAAAGCACGAATCAGATAGCATAAATCGGACGTTAAGCACTTTAAACAATTTACCCCCGATCAGTCCGATACGAGTAGTGTTCAGTTGGTAAGGTCCGTTATATTTATTCACGGAACGTACACAAACGAATGATTATATATCAAATGGAGTTTTTATGGGACAGATAATTGTATGAACAATTTTCCGATACACTATAAAATATAGTTAGCAGGTAGACCCGCTGTATGGACAGGATTCCGTTGCTGTACTGTATCTCCACACAATGGCCGCGTTTGTTATCATGGTATAGCACCGCATCGAACGGCGCAAGTATTCTGTATTCCATCCATGTGTCTTATAATGAATAGACATTTCACTATACCCGTTGTTAGCGTATCAGGCAGTAGTGAAAGCCATAATCCTCTAAATGGTAGCTATAACAGTCTGTTTAATAAAAACCAAATCATTCCAAGCTACTAAATTCGTCAAGGTCGACGCATACAACGACAATGAACTTATATAGGATTAAAAAAATAGGCGTACAGAAAACGAACGTCAGAGAAAATTAGCACTAATTTGGAAGGGTAGGCTTACAGAGCAAGCGGTATTTCAAATGGTATATAATTATTCGCTTAAGTAAGATCTCAGTTTTTCCTAAGTGTAAATTTATATAATTTTCCATTGTAAGCCACCTTTTATACGACGTTTATACGCACGTACACACGCAAGCGCACACATACATACATAGCAAGCGAAAGAGAGCGAGAGAGAGGGAAAGGGAAATCCCTTGACAACTGAAGATACTTTATTTACATTAGCTAGAATAGTATAAAATAAACAAATATATATATATATATATTTTCCTATCACTTACCGAATAAACATGAGCAGGCTAAGGCGTGACGAACGCGCCATTAATCCATCGGTCGGTCAAGATCGCTGAGTACCTCAAATATTTCAAAAAGCGCGCGTCAACAGATTAGCACTTTTTGACCACCTATGAAATTGGCTGCAGTACAGAATTCGACTACCGAAAGACCTCATGCGTTAGCTGGGCAGTCGTTCGAGCTCAGACCTCAGCATTTCTAATAAGAAGAAAGACATCAATCGATTGCAGGGAGAAAAAAGCCTCAATAAATTACGGAAAATATGTAATAGATGAAGCTGTTGGTCGAATTCGAGCACGGTGTCGTGTCTATCATTCAATCCGACAAAACAACGGGTATTTTCTATTCTGTAGTTTAATGTACCAACTTGTCGCTATTTACTTAGTCGTAAGAAATCATTTTACCTTGATTTTGCTAAATTTGACTGGTATACCAAAATCTGATGAGCCACCAAATGACAATCCGCGACCAAAGAACGCTTAACCAATGTTTATTAAATTTTATAGTCTAGAGTGCAATAGTACTAATGCTGACAAATTCGGCGGCTTTGTAACAAACGAGTAGCAGATTAATTAACACGAGGCAAAGACGACTGAAAATCTTATCGAAGGGAAATTTATGCTAAACAGAATATAGCTTGCCTGTCATATGCCCAACTTTCTAGCAATATTAAGCTTGGAAAACGGAGACAAGGATAATGCACCATCTCCAAACAATAGCCCCTTCCATTACGTCGTTCTGCGATAGTGTCACTAGTGTATTTTTATTGGCCCAGTTTTGTCATTGGCCTTTTTTGCAAGTTGCATTACCGTCGATGCGACAGTTTTATGGCTTAGTTATTACTTCACTTTTTACTACCAAGTAGAAAAAAACCAGGTTTATTACCCGTACCGTTACCTGCTTTCATTTCTGTGTAAGACCCATAACCGAGGCTACGCATGACTCTAACCCGTAAATTCAAACTGCAAATCAAGTCAAGCAGACGGTAACGCTAACAACGAGAAACGACAGAATGAATCAAATCTGCCTGAAGCCCCGGATTCGTTTCTATGTTGTACATGCATATCCGGCAGTCAGCAGCTGTAACAATCCGGGTCATTTCTGTGGATGTTCAAACCAGAGTCTTACTGCGGTTCTCAGTCCACACAGTGCCCCATATCCCCTCAGGGGCATGCTCCATGACCTCACCTGCGACACTTCTCAGCAGTCATACTTTTGACGTCGCAACCCGTAGCAGATCGTTCCTGCGCTCCTCATTTTTCACTGTTCGATCAGCTTTCCTCTCCCCGACGTCGTACCACTGCCATTGCAGCCGTGTTGTATTTTGCTGTATCAGCATTTTCGCAGCCTTTTTTGACGATTCTGTCGCCGTTTGTAGCCACGAATGGATGGCGGCTAGTTTTTTACTGTTTAGCACTTGGCGGCCACACGCAGCAGAAGCAACGATAGCTATATTAGAAAGGGCTTTACTTCTGGGAAAGCGAAGAGTTTAAGGCCTTACAACGCTGCTGCGGTCACACAGTCACGGCCTTGGGTAGCAGATGGACGTGTTGAACGGTCACAGTAATTGCGGCTGAAGCAATAGTTGAGAGATAGACAACGCCAGCGTAGACGAGAGAGCCAGCGCTCGCGGATGGACGGGGTCTGGGTCCTGTTGTTACGGTGTTGTCGTTAATGTTGTCGCGCCATTGCTGATGATGGTGCCGATGGCAGCCCACAGCTGAAACAAGAAAAAAACGAGTATGAAAGCAGCCGATAGCTGTTGCTGACGAAATTTGTATGAAATGATAGATTTCTACCCGGAAACAAGAGCTGTTCCGTTCGATACTGGTGCCAGGTTACCTCTTCGTTTTGTTCGGTGGCAACTGTTACCGTTGTTTCTATGGTTAGTGTACATACCGTCGTCAAACTTTTGGCGGAAGAATATCGAAGATGTGTACATTTCTTCGTTTAAAATGCGTACATTGATTGGGGATTAACGAACGATATAAGCGAGCAAAGCACTTTACGTGTAACATGTGGGTAGCGTTTTCGGTGGTTCTTCGTAATTATCACGTCTCTAAATATATATATATCCTATTAGTCCTTACCTCTTAACTGTCGCCCTAATTTAACGCAGGGTGTACTTTAATATAAGAAAAGTGACATGTTGGCAAAAACTTTGATTGGTCGGCTGTCAACCTTGTGTTTCAGAGTGTAACATTTAACGGTAATATTTTGTTCCTTTTAGACGTTGTTTGAACAGAAATTGTTCTAACAAAGTTTCCGCTTCGTACCTCAAGGATTCTATGCAGAATGGAACGGAAGGCGATGGCAGGGTGAACGAAGTTTTGCTCATTCATCCTGTTTGCATACTTGCTAACATCAACATTTTACATAAAATCGTCCATTTACGGGAGGTCAAAACCGAACTTCTTGACAATTTTATGTACATAGTACTGACTATGCTTGGAACTGTGCTCAACAAGACCACCAGAAACATGGTAGAATATAAATTTGATGCCAGGGTCGGATGCTTATCTGGCAGTAGTTTCGGCATTGTTCCTGAAGTAATCTAAAGCACTAGATTTGTCAAAATATTATTTACTTTTTTATATCATGTGTAGGCAAGATGTTCTTATGAGAATAATCATTTATCTAATTACTCAATTTAATTACTTCTTTATGAAGTGTGCACATTTAGAAAAAAAAAAGATTATTGTTCCTTTTATACATAAACAGATGTATCTGTATGTGCTATACATTTTTCTTTTGGAAACAGAGCCAGTTATGTATGAATGATATAGTTATTTTCCCCAGCATGGCTGGAAAACAAAGAGATTTCTGGGTCGTCGTGATAGCGCAGTAGCAACGTGTTCGCCCACAAAAGTTCGGGATTAGGTTTAACATCAGGCGTAAACACGCTTTGCCCGATTAAAGGCATTACCTAACGGTGGAGCCGGAACTAGATCTTGGAACATTTTTTCAACCTTTGGAAGGTTGTTAAGTCACACGAAAAAACTCAGGAAGTGAAGAAAGGAAGAATTCACTGGTTATATCTAGTTCTGCTGCAGCGGTCAGTTGAAAGTCGATACTTAACTGTTAAAGTTGTTTCATCGTAGAAATGCGTCATTGTCGCTAAATATAAGCTGTTAATTTTATTTTGAATTCAGATAAAGCTCTATAAGAAAAAACAAGAAAAAGATATCGCCAATCGACTGAGCTCACTTTAACCTTGTCCTGTATTTTTTTAAAATGTCCTACATAAATCTGTTACGTACGAATATGAAGAGACGAGGCAGCGATGTTACTAATCCATTAGGCAGTAATAACTCGAGACGCGTAATAAACTGCAGGGCCTATTCGTAAGCTTTTGCTCCTTAGCAGGCCGACTAGAATCACAAACATAATTGCATCGTTCAGGAAACACAAAGCTCATTCCGTCTGAGGTGACATATCGTTCGGGGTCCACGAGGCCTTCCGTAACGCAGATTTGTGTTCTGATCCTTAATGCAATCAAATATTGATTTTATTGTTGGACTTAAAATTGGTAGATTGCATTATTGGCTTATTACTCCTAGCATTATTTTTTTAAACTCCGTTTATCACAATGTTTAGATAAAATTAAATAAGAATTCTACATAACGGGTTAAATAGCTCATCTGTAAAAAAACTGGTTAAATAGCGGAATCAACGTAACTATGAACGACCGCAGTCCCTATGACAAAATAGGCATTTTTTTCTACGATTCTAAGATTACGTACGTAATCTATGTAAATATTGAATCGTTGCTGCAAAGTATGTCGAAGATATGGACGCTTGCGAACCTCCGTGGCAGCCCCTACATGCTCAATAACGACATATTTTGAGAGTGTAATCCTTATCTACAATGTATTATCAGATGTTATAAGATTTAAATGACTACCATCTGTAGCTTATAAATAACACGGGCTTCGTGCCGTTTGTTATTGTTGTTGTTGTTGTGGTGCCACTGACACACACACACCCCACGTAAAAACGATGAAAAGAAAGCGTCCTAACAGGACATTGTTCATGTGCTGGAAATTGCAGGAAGGCTCACCACTATATGTTCGTTACCGTGGTGACATTGGGACATACTAATCTATCATTACGTCACATTTTTAAGGTGGATGAGCTCTGCGTCCTTACTCGTAGTATGAACGGTTATTTGAACAGGCTTTCTATTTCAAAGTCCTAAATGGTATATCTGCATTTTGTTTTGAGATCACGAATTTTGGTCGATTGGGCTTATATAGACATACTCGATAGTAGGGCCAAGGAGGGCTGATATTTGTTAGTTGGGATAGAAAAAAAAAAAAAGGTTTCTCCAATAGGACGAACGAAAAACAATAATAATAAAAAGGTTACTTCATTTATAGGTTATGGGTTGTTCTTTGAAAAACATGAAACAAAGACAGTCTTACGTAGGTACTTAGAACTTCACCAGAACCAATTATAGGCAGTAACATGTGAGGTTGATTTTCTGTTGAGTTCAATCTAATTGACTAACAAAGCTAATTTGGTCGAACACCTGACTTCGCAGCTCACTTAACAGGCGCATTTTATGTATTTTCGGTCAGCATCTCTGTAAAATGAATGTTTCGAGTTTAAGGTCCGCTACTGCCGTTCAGCATTAGGTCAGAGGCGGGCTCGTTATCGCTGCACCATTACGGGGACAGTTATTATTAGTGTGTCTAGATAGCTACGATTGCAAAATACACGTTAGATATATATATAAACTACTTTTATTGAAGATCAACACACAGAGACCCTTCAGGTCGCTCTTTGTCGTTAAATTTATCGTATTTGTTATAGCTTCTTGTCCCGCCATTATATTTAGCCCTTTTATCATAGTGCTGTTCTTACGGTACATAGAACCGATAGACAATCGCGCAAACGAGAACGGCCATCACAAACCAGAAAATAGTCTCTCCCACACCACTACAGTCGGTTGGACCCTGAACTTGATCGTCATTTTTGTCCAGCGCGTCAGCATTGGCGAAAATGCATCGAAATACCTAGCAACAGATCGACGGCTGATGCAGGAACAGAAGTACGAAGGCCGTGAACTTCCGGTGCAGAAGAACGCCACGAAAACGTCAGTCGCGGCAAAGACGTAGCAACTATATTTCGTAGTATCCAGTGAGGTTCGTTATACGTCGGTGAAAGTGAGCGATGACAATACCTGGCATCGTCGATACGGTACAATCAATGCAAGAAAGCGGCCCTCGGTTGAGCTAATGATGTATATGTGCGACATGCATGCTGTGAGACGTTGAATAGAAGTTTATATTACCTACGATATCACTTGTGCAGAAACGATTATAAAAGGTGACCTTAGTGTAACGGTAAATGAAAAAATATATAGCCATCTTTAAAATGATGATTCAGATTGAATCGAATAGCAAAAAGAATGAATCTGCTGCACAATTTACTAGGTAAACTTAGTAAAACCATACGAAATCGAGTCTGACGCTCGATTACTTGTTACGCAGCCGTATTGGTTTATGCAGGCAGAAGGTAATAGTTTTTTTTAGCTGTTTCTAGAGTCTCTGCGGACCTATTTTTCTTGATCCATGACCTTCATATGCATGAAACGTCTACGCGTAAAGCGGTTATTTACATTTAGTGTAGCTAATTTTCTTCCGTCGACTAAAGGACTATTAATATGATAAAACACCGTTAAGTAATCATTACTAACTAATGGCCTCTTGGCCTTGCAGTTTCGTGTAAGCCGTTTGTACCATTTCTGCAAAATATTCGTGATGCTCGCCCTTAGATGTGTCCAATATTTGGCATTTTCGAACTCAACCATGGTAAGAGGTTTGGTCAACTTTACGAATACCGGCCGTTCATTAGAACAATTATGTGCACTATCGATATCATCTGCTTCGTCTGCTATAGCCGCCAAAAATATGCCTTAATCAGGCTTATAGTCCCGTTTTGCCGAAGACGAAGCTCGCAGAGAAACTGGCCAGGGGCTATTAATTGAGCTCACGAAAAGCTCACTCCGGAGTTTAAGACGGACACGTCGTTACCGAACGTGTGTATATGGTAGAATATAGCTCGACATATACAGGCCCCCAGTATCAATGAAATATGGTACATGTCAGATGTGATTGAATAACAAAAACGTATATTGAGAAGATTGCTTTTCGGCTAGGACATGCAACCTTTTACAGTACCCAGATTACTGCCTAGCTTAAAAAGGGTTTCATCGTTACGTTTAGTGTTGGGAATAATAATATTATTATTTCTAGCAATATTCTTATTTGTTCACTATACAGCTGTCGTTCGATAGTAGCAATTACATAATAGTCTGGTGTTTTTTTGCAGTAAATTGCCACTGATAATAGGATATGGACTTTTCCAATTTCGGGTTGATGTCAAACATCGACGAAGAAAAGGCTTTACGATGTGTTTAATGGAACTTGAAAGCAAGGCTCTATTGTAGGCTTCTACAGGCTCGTAGTGCAGTTTCTGTAGAGCACGGTAAATATTAATAAAAATAAAAAAGCGACATCTTTTAACGGTCAAGAGGATTTTTATGTTTCGCATTGACATTAGTCTGCAGACAGGGTTTAAACGATGTGGAACGCTACTGTCCTTTCGAGTTACATTTATTCAACGAGTCCGGTTCTTTCATACCATTATCTATCTGGATTATTGCAAAGCGTGCTTACCGAAGCGTGGGTAACTATTCCAAGTGGTCCGCAAATCGCAAGCCCACTGATAAGTCAAGGTTACAATGATAATTATTGTACTTTGCTTATTGAGGACCCCACGCGGTATCAGAAATAATAATGAAATAGACCCAGTAGCCCCAATGGGTTTTCCATATACCGTAGATATAAAAAGCGATTTGAGCGTCACCATAAACGTTTCCAATTTCAGGTCCATAATGGTCCTAGCGTTGTGCTATATGCTAACTAAGCGTGGAAAAATATGCCTTGTGCAGAATTCGATCCGAAGGTATTGTAGCATTGAGATGTCACTCAGCCTTAATAAAGTGACCACTGATAAATGCAAACTAACTATTACTGGCAAGTATCACAGTCCTTCCTTTTAGAATCTTCATTTTCACCGACGACGCTTTAGCTAGTGGACCTCTACTTGTCGAGTAACGTCTACAGAATTGTGACCGAAAATAAAGTTCCGAGAGGTTGTCAAAGCAGCTTATCCGCTTTGAAATTGTACTTTTTGTTGTATAAAATGGACACTCCAGTTATCTCCCATAGTACTTCAGTTTTATTGTAATTATAAAGTATATATTGACATGCTTGTCATTATTGGCAACGTTGCATAAAAACGCATTTATTTCTTAATAAATATATTCACTACTTAGCAGCTAAAAATATCGTACATAATTATTATGAATGCAAATGAAAAAGATCTCTTTGCATGATGCTATTTATTTCGATATCCCGCACAAATCTTTGTTCTTTTCCCCAACTTCTATTGGCCAAATCAGATCCATTCAAGTTCTGAACTTTTTTCGGGAGCACATGACGCATGATTACCTAATAACAGTCAATACATATGCTATTAGGTGGGGCAAAGCCCTAGCGGATTATCGTGTTAAATGCCATTGACATACATACAAGAATAAAGTTTTCACTTCGAAACAATCTAACTACAATATTTTTCGCGCGTCTGATGGAGTTCTACCGATAGTATAGCAGTTACATAGTGTGACTGTCGGTAATTTTACTAACTTTAAGCCAGCGTCGCGCTCGGGCCTTTCCTGCTAACAGCATTTAAATTAATCGAAAAAAATCGTCACATAGCGTAATCACACGCTTGCGGAGATACATGTACATGTATACTCATATAGCATTTTGTAATCTACACGGATAATTAAGATAATCTAGAGGATAATTAAGAAAATGGGCTGAAAGCTAATAAGAACTTATACATTGTTATATGTGCTTTGATACCTTAGCACGTATCTGTACGCATATCCATCTCCATGGTCTAGAGCGTCTGCCTCGCTCCTGGTTTGGTCAAGCGCCAAAATTTCCGCTTTTGAAAATGGAGAAACTGCGCATATTTCCATTCACTGATAGGCGTCTCTAACAAAGCTTTGCACAAGATAATCAGAGATATTTTTTAGTTTCTAGGTGAATATCTTATCCTGTTACTTTTTACTGGACGAGAAGAGAGCAGCCGAAAGCAGACAATGATTCCCTTAGATGTACTCACTTCATTGTTGGGCTTTATCAGTAGGAGTTCTGTAATTAGCATACGAATAGCACTGATCTTTCGTCACACACCACTAATCTCTATAGGCTGAAAGGACGAAAACTTCACGAAGCGGGATCGATGCGGGGTTATTATATAGACGTATGTGAACATGCGGCTAAAGCCCAGCATCGATCCTACTTTGTCAAGTTTTCGTCCTTTCAATCTATAAAGATTAGTAAATATTGTAAAGATTAGCGTTAATGAATCACTTAAAAATTAACTTAAAAAAAATTCATGCAAGAGGACGAAAACTAGGCAGAAATGTTTCATATTTGTAAGTAAATTTATAGTAGACATGTCTTAAAAAATCCTTTAGCGAATCGGCTAGAAATGCGCATCCTAGTATATGTTTCAATGCGCATAATTGAGGAGTGGCTCGTTTTCAAATCGTTGAAACTTCTGCTTGAAAATACGACGCAGATAAAATCAGGCTCAATATGTACCTTTTGAGTTTCGTAATGTTTGCGATGAGATTTATCTAGCGAAGATAGAGAGAATAATGTAGAGAACTTTCCGCTAACTATAACGTTTCGTATTTTGGATTGGCATAAAATTAGCATCGCACCAACTACGTTAGCGGTACCCCTTCACATGTCATTAATCATAGCCGTTCGATAAGTTCACCCGAGCACGCGGCCTTTGATTTTAAGCCCACAGCCATTATGCATGATCCTTTAGTGTACAATAGAGCGGCAAGAATAATAGAGGACTGGGATGCGCCTACAGGTCCCAAGTTAAAGTTATTATTAACTAGACCGATGTGAACGAATGAACGTGTCTATCAATATCGAGATACGGTATAATTGCAAAGTAAAGGAACTGACAAAAGGCCGCTACCGGGAATGGGATCTGCGGTGTAATTGGGGTCAACACGCGACAATTTGTCTGGTCGTGACACGAAAAGGACTGACAGCTTGGTGCCTAGTTCTTGCCTTAGTGGACGGCTATGCACAGCCCGCTCCAAATTGATTGAGCGATCTGTCTGGGTAATTCCGATAACGAACTAGACTCGACGCAACACACAGAACCTCGACCTTTATAATGTTCCTTAATGATATCAACTATGCTTAATACTTTAAGAGGCAATGTGAGCCTCTCAGTATTTAACGAGGCAATTGCAACTGTGCCTTTTGGACAAAAAATTGCCCGTAAGTGCTAGTCGTCGGCTAAAACCGATTGAGGTGAGTAACGTTATTTTGGCTCGACCACATTCAATATCAAACTTGTATAATTTTCATATCCAAGTAACCACAAAGTACACATGGGCCGTTTAATAAAAAAAAATGATTCAAAATATATCATAGGACCGACATGGACTTAATGGCAATTATTTGAAATTGAACGTGTTTTGTTAACATAGAAATGAAGCGGGACAAATTGGATACCTTTTCCATTATGGACATATGGAGCACAATAGATGTACGAAATTTCTGCACCCGGTATTGCCATTATCTAGCAGTGCTTCGAAATGCTTTAGGCCCTTTCTAGCATGAGATCTACATTTGGCTTGGAACCTCGACCATCTCCATGGATATGCTCAAGATCACTAAGCAAACAGGTTACGACTACACCAGGGCTGCATTAGCAATTACTATGACAGATGATGCAGCCATCTTTCCCCGATGCTCCCCCCGAATCACACCTATTTGTACATAAGTAACAGTTTAATTTCTTAAAAATTTACCTTGCTATTAATCTTCGTTTCAATCTTACTTGATCATTTTTCTATGCTTTGCCACAAGCCTTTGAACTGAGTTCGAATTCACCTACTCCGGACTAGAAAGCAGTTTTGGTGTTTTCACCCTAGGCGTTAACACCGGTAAACTAAGCTACTAAGGAGGACGACCGGAGCTATTGGGAGCATTGATTTGTTCTAGGTCGATATGGAAGAGATGCGTCACAAAAACTAAATGCATTATTCGGGATATAAAATTAACATACAATTATTATCATGGTTTCTACTGATTAACACCCGAAATAGTCAGATTCGAGCAGGTTATAAGAATTTTATCTGTAACCTAAGCTAACCTAACCTTCTGAGCGGTATCTTACTAAGCGTCCAATGGTTTTTTCTTCCTCTGACGTTATACACAGAGATTCACAAAATGGTGGAGATTATGGCTTGTGGTACAACAAATTGGATACTCGGCAGGCTTCGCGTTGTGTGTTCGAGTCTAACTAACTAAAAGACTGTGATTCGAAACGTATTAAAGCTCTAGATTTAAATGATATTTCGATTCCTGATCTTTGTTTTAAATGAGGCTTATCTTAAAATATCAGCGAGCTGAATTTGGTCAAATCAGATTTTCCCATGAAAAATGAGTATCTTTCAATTACACTCTTTCCTAAACTACATAAGGAGTTATTTTGGTTTTTATCCTCACTTTTACCTACCCACGCTTGGAATAGGGTTCGTGACAGCGTTCGCCCCCAAGGTTACTCGCTTCGAGAAGAGTCGCCAAAAAAACAACAGTAGGACTTCTACGTGTAGTGTTTCCTGCTCAGGCTATAAGCGTAAGCTACTCAAACCCAGACACGACCTCAATTTTCCTTTGAGTTGTATCACAAAGTATTCGAAGGGTTAAGCGGATTTGACGATGAAATGGCATTAGAGAGCTTGGCCTCTGGAGTACGAGTAAACTTTTATTCGTCAAAGACGGTGTTTCCTGAAAACCGGGTTTAGAGACAAGACTATGTATATACGTACACTTGTATATAACTGGACTAAGCATACATTCTCACAGTAATGACTCGTATTGATATACTACTACATTGATAGTACAATGTCAGCACTGTTACCATGCATGACCTAATAATATAACATAGCAATGCAATACTCATGATAGTTCTTCAGCAGAACATCTTTGGTGGAAAATGTATAGTTTTTCTGGCTATCGAGAGACGAGAACTCTGATCTCCATTAGTTGCTTGACAGCTAACATATCGACAAGCTTAACCTCGTGCGATACCGGACCTTTTCCGTAAAGGAACAAGTCGCATCCACCATCCTCTACGTGACCTCTATAAACTTTACTTGAACTTCGATTCGAATTTTAAATCATTTTTTAAATCTAACATGGAGCACAGGAAATGGTGGCTGTTTTGAGCAAACGCGTTGGTCTTTTTTCTGGCTACATTTATCCATTCGATAATTTCATTATTGTTTTGTGATAAAAATAGTTACGGCAGAAGCGCGCGTTTTTGAACAAACGGTACTTCTACATTGAATCTACACATGTTGTATCTCTGTCTAATACTAAACACTGCATTATATAATATTATACCGTAGTATATAACAAAATATAGTATTATATAAGCGAAACATTCAAATAGGCACAATAGAAAAATGTTTATTATTTGTGTTTTTAATATTTTTCGAAATTATTCCTTATTTGTTTTAGCTGCGCGAGGGCTGCTGTGCCACCACATGTTATTATTGATCGCTCGATAGTAACCAAATTTACAATGTCTAACATAGTCAAAAGGCTATATTCTTTAGGAAGAGAACATACGAGTATTAATGAAATATGTTGTTTCCTTTGTTATTATTACCATATAGGCTTCTAGCGGCTTGTCAGCGCTAGCCGTCCGTTAGCCAGGTAAGGTGACAACCAGGCGAATAGAAGCAGGCTATAAATTTTCACGTGAAGCTTTTTTCGCCGAAACGCAGCCCACTCCACGGGCTCAGTGCTAAGTGGCACCTGCCCGATCCGACCGAGTTTCATAGCCAGCGCGAACAGTGGATAGGCTGTAAGCCGTGTCTCTGCAGACTTTTAAATCTCCATAAGAATTGCTTCCGTCGGGCCTGTACTAGGAAAACGGGATACGGTAACCGGATGTAAGGGATGGGGAAAAATGGGACAAGGTGGGAGGCAAAGAAAGTGATGAAATTAGCAACCTGGGTACGTGCTTCTGTTCTAGCTGGCCTTGTACGCCGAAAAGCTCGGCAGTCGGCGAACCTGATAAAAAATACCTCGGGACTTTACCGAGAGGCCCCTCTCAAACGTGGACCAGTATGAACAGTTGGGTTGCCCTGCCGGAACTGCTTGTCCTGTTGCCGGTAGCGTAAAGATATCAAGCCACCCCCATCCACATGTGACTTGAGATATGCACAGAGAAAAGCGGAATTTGTTAATTTCACACAGTCATACTACTGCAGTCACCACAACTAGAACTTGAATTCTTGCGAGTTGGACCCTATGAAGCACGCCCACACTCACACAATTTGCTATAGTGTACTATATATAAGCTACTCCGTGCTATGTGCGCTAGCCGGGGTGGTGACAGGCGGAAGACGTTCATGCGGAAGTGACTGCTCCTGTTGTACTCTAAGGCGGGAAAAAGTGTCACATAAGCTTGTTTGTCAACTTGCGAACATTTATAGGAACCTTTTGCTGCCATAAAGAATCCTATTGAATTCGCTAAAAAGAGGTTGCTATTTACCTACTCCATTTTATGTTTTTTTTTGCTGCTCCATTTAGCCGCTCCATATATATATTTTTTGCATGTTACGTATTTTCTATGTTATAAACACTGGTAGCAGACAAATTTGACGTCCTGCGCCGTGCGCTTCGTTGTACTGTCGTTCATTTTCATTCAACGACGTTGTTCGTTGATGATGGCAGGAGGGATGCGTATGAGCAGTGTTATTATCATTGATTATATCTAAATGGTGGAACAACCATGATCGCAGGAAATTTTCCCAGTATATAGGCAAAAAAACATATCGATTTTTCATATCAATGGTGATGAAACATGCACGAGCATCAAAATCGAGGGTATCGATAATTGATGACTCGCAAATCGATCCATATAGCTTAGAAGAAAAAAAGCTGATTACGTTTGCAAGATAAAGTGAGTGAAGACTGTGAATCACTACTGGGAAAAGTAAACAGGAAAAAATATAATAATAAAAAATAATAACAACACAGCAATGGTCATCTAAACATGTAAAATACCTTAGCGTTATTAACTATTCCACACTTCGAACGAGTTCCCGATAGACGTTATCTGTAACATGTTTCATTGTAACATGGAGCAGTTACGTATACATTGTCGGAAGTGGTATGTTTTTTTACTTAGAGAGTGGGTCAAGTAACGGGCGCCGTATACAGCGACGGAGTTGTAATAGAGCTCGCGATTGCTTGTTGCAGGTTCGGGCTGTATGGCGAAGGTAATGGCATCATCTGCTTTACAAACGGAAAATGCATCAGTCGTTATGCGCTTGCCGATTGGCCACGGTCTTGTTTGTTATTGCCGTAAAAAGTGGGTCTCATCTTCGTCTTTGGCCAAAAATAGTTGCGCTTGTAACAGGGCAGATTGAGCTCTGTGCCATAATGTGTGAACATACTGATATTCATGATCAGATATTCATCTGATCAGGGCGAAATGACGCCGGCCGCATGACGTGATATGAACATAGTTGCTGGGTCACAGCATTCCGTCTAGGTGAAAAGGTCTAGAGACGTGCTGGACACACACGACCTCACGTCGAAATGGCTTATTCGTCGTGCACGGACAGGTAGTACACAGTGATTTATCTAATGAACCTGGGTCTTCCATGGCAGATGTTTGGTAACAAGCATATTGGAAAATTGCGTACGTATTGGCTTCTGTAAAATTAGATGGAGCTTGCAAAGCTTCAACAATGGGAAAAAGATTATTTTATACTTGCGTATATGTTTGTTTCGCCAACGTCTTTACCCGATATAACAACTGAAATAGGTTTTGATTTTTTTCGTAAGAGGTATTATGATCTGGTGCCTGCACAGATGTTGTATATATATATATATATGTATATATAGAAGAAGCAGAGTTTGATCTTACGTTTCATCTGAGCCCTTGCTGCGAAGTTCGAGTGCCAATTATAGATTCTGAGTTCTGTAGTTATTAAAATGCGGGTGCCTAGTGTCTGATACATTTAGCTTCGCCACCTACCACCCGATAAGTGGCACAATCAGGAATACATTTGTTGTAACTATAATTGGCACTATTATTATTTAATATGTAATAAGTTAGCAGGAATAAAACCGAGACATCGTAGTAAATGTGGTGGACGAATATTGAAGCAGAAGCTGACCGGTAGGGAATAGTGGTGGGGATTTGATACGCTGACGTAAAATCTATAGCGAGGATTACATAGTCATTTAATTGAAAGCGGAAGTTCTCTACCATTAAACCATTCAGTTACCTGGGCCTTAGGGCAAAAGCGCTTCCAGTTCGATGGAAAAGATACAGCAAAAAAAAGTTACCTTGAAGTCAAAACCAACAACCTGTCTGAGACAACGTGCGCTTCTGTAACCTCTGATAAACTCGACTCTCGCTAGAAATTTTGCCAGCGTTCGAGTTGGAATGGAGGTTCTTTACCACAAACCAGTTTTTCCAAAGGATGCTCTCCCTTCTAGCAGCTCCTGTAATGGCTTTCACACATACACACACATATGTCAACGTTTACTCATTAAATACAAGATGATTATCATATTTGATGCTCGCAAAAAACACATGCCTGCTTACGGGAGCGAAGTTGTTTATTGTGAGCTAAAACAATATGTACATCATTTCTATCCAATTTTATCTTTTTTTTTCAAATCATTTTCTTGTTATAATAGTTGTTATTTTTGTTGCCATTGTTGACGTTGTGTTTCATGTCAATTTCATGCCTTCCGCTAAAAAGTCATCTTTTGTTGACATTTCAAGACGGCGAGCCGATGACAGACAGCCGCTCGTCACAGCGGCTCACCGTCGAACCCTCTAATAGTCATCATTCGTTTGCAGCCAACAACGTCCTTGTTCCTTTCTATCTCCAGATACCATCATCACACTGTACCAGCACGGCGTCTGCGTATCTTTCCCTTTTGATCAGTCTGTTATTATCAGTTAGTCAATGCCATGGTCGTCAGTGGTTTTAATAGCATTGTTACTAAGGAATCAGGACGATCGATCTTGGATATTTTCGTACGTTATCATCATTACTATTCATAATATTGTTAGTTCTTCTGTGTTTAATATTATTAACATTTTATATGAATGACTAATGTTTGTTTATTTCTTTCGCTCGCATTAGTAAGCTTTCAGTCTCTTATATATATTTGTTTACATACACCTACTACCTTTTGTTGTTCCCGAAGGTTTTTTCAATATAGCGGTGTGCTTAGCTTTCGATTGGTTCTTGTATAATTCCTTCTCTTGACTCCAATAATTGCCAGTATTTTTGTTATAATTCCCTGTTCTGTATTGTCCCTGTGTTACCTAGCCGAAAGTTGATGAGTCGACGATGAAATGGTGTTCCTTTGTGTGTACAACTTCTAATTGTTTCTAGTTCACCACGCGCAGTAATAATAATAATAATAATGAATAGGAATAGTAAAAATTCAATTTTTCTTTCGTTTTTAGTAACTTAAGGCCGTCCAGGAAAGGGGGCAGACTTTGCGTTCTGCAAGAACGCAGGGGTTCGAATGATTCATTCGTTAATCAGAGGGGAGATATTCCACAGAACGATTGGCAGTCTACCGATTACACGGATGAATTAATATCTGCCGGTCGGTAATCACTATTCAGATTAAGGCTAGATTAGCTCGTAGGAAACAGTAGGTTTCTGGGAGTGGGCAAGTGATTCACGATTCAATGTTTTACATGCATTCGTTAAATAATGAATTAGACAATTTCAAACGGGGGCATTCATTTCTTTGACCACCTCTCGTGCCTTTCTAAGTCATTCTTTGTATCAATTATTCTGATTAGAAAGAGAAGGCCTGTGAATTCTGTACTTTTCGTCAATGGTTCATCACCAGCGAGTACATCATCTTCACAAAAACTCGCAAGCACTGGTTCAGCATAATTCAGACGTTATGAGGTAATGACGAATGGACAAGACGGTATGATTACAATGGCGTCCATAGCGTGATATCAGTTTTTCTTCTCTGCCGCTACGGTACATTTAAATTATCGTGGGTGCTTCTGCTGACTAGTGCGAACGCTTAAACTAGCCAATCAGCTAACTCACATCACCGGCGTATTATATCCAGCCACATAGGCCAGATATAATAAAAGCAACCCAATACCTTACCAATCGTGTGATGAGGGAGTGGGGTTTTGGGAATTCAAATTTAAAAACAACTATTCATAGAATTTTTTACAGCAAAGGTCCGCTTAATATATTGGTCAAGCGATACCTAGCACTCAGTCAGTCAGTCAATCAATCAATCAGTCAAAGCGATTGGCATCACATACTTTTTCGCTAAACTAGAAGATTTTTATAGAAAAAAGTTATTACGCGACTCTTAGGTCGAAGACTGTAATAAATATATGTTTCGGCCATGTTACATGCAATCAATTCAAAAGCTATAAAATTAGTACAAAAAGAAGATTTTCGTGACAAATGTAACCATTCGATCTGTGCATCTGTCAGACAGATGATCAGTCTTAGCACACAGCCTTGTGCAGTTATTCAGATGAAAATCGTCGTTTCGCTTGGATCTGACTATACTTCAGCTACCAATGATGAAATCACTTTTTTCTTAAATCTTTCAATCTTTCGCCCAAAGTCTTCATTCGCACGTAATATCTCATATTTTTCGTCAGAATCGCCTTCATTTTGCTTCCTCGAGGTTAACTACTGCTGTTCTAACTCCGTCATACTTGAATTTCAAGTCCTCTTGATTGTGATGCCTAACGTGACAGCCGATATGAGACACTTGATGAAATCTATGCGCTCTTGTAGGACGAGCCACCTCTAACAACAGTGATAATTTCTTATACCAAGCTGATTTATCTGAAGTTTACAAATGACCAAATTTTATGTTACAGGTTACCGCTTAGATATAACCGGTCGAACGTTAATTGTCAGCTGGCCAAAAAGAAGATCTTCACAGCGGAACCACACATTGGCCTCAGACAACAAAAATGATACTAGTACTCGGATGATTTGATCAACGAATCGTTCTGTCCACTAAAGACCGCTCCTAATCATGACTTGGTATATAGAGATGACCATAACTATTTGATGACTGTTGATAGACACATGGCATTCACCGTTACCATCTGTCTTTTGCTTACACGTAATGCCCTCGCTGTTTCTTTCTTCAACAGCTAAATGCGCTGCAATATGGTCACACGAAATCATGATCTTGAAGTCTTCATTACCGTCCATGGTATTACTATTATGATGCTCATCTGTACGAAGTCACCGGAAGATATTACCATAAATTTCCTACTTAATAATAATAATGCGATAATCGATCATTGTTTGACTGCGGTAAGCTGAGAACGAAATATGCCGCAGATATTTCCGCTTAAAAATCAAAGCAAGGCGGGACTTTCGGCTATCAGGAAGTTTTATAGATGTGTGGAGAAGAGGCCTAAATAACTATAGGGGTGCCGCTGCCCCCTGCAGTTACATGATTTTGTTTAGTCGTTTCATGTTTTGCAATACGTAGTTTTTATTTTCACCTAGCCAGAAAAACGGCCCTAATGGCCCTCTGTTCTTAGCCATGTCGCCCAACAAGGCCGTTTTTTCCCTCACACCAAAATCCCTTTTTTTTGCTGTGCACTATTTACAAGTTGAGGGAATTGCCAGCTATGTCATTGGGGCAACAGGGATCAGTCCAAGAGGACAATAGATATACCATGACTTCTGTTTCATGATATCACCAAAATGCGCGAAATTTCGGATGGGCGACGACACTCCCCAAATTGGAAGCAGGTGCCTAAAGCTGTTGCTCTGTCTGCTGAAATTTTTTTTATATTGCACATCGGGTCCGACCTAGAGCTACTTAGCATAAGTGTTCTCTCTCTTCTATCATTTGCTTCATCATAATTACCAGTACCGTTTGGTGTTATCTGCCCATCGTTTTAATATGTACAAATCATTGATACCTAAGTTTAGTCAGCCAGTTGAGCATGTTCACTGCGTCGGGGGGGGGAATAGTAGCCCCTCTGCATTAGAACAACATGTGCTTCTCCTTTTGTGTATTGAACTCTTATCGTTACTCCGTTACATCTGTATTGTTGGTAACATTGGGCCGATTTCACCGGCCGTTAGGCCGTCGCCTACGTCTTATTTAATTAGATTTATTTAAAATTTACGCGTTCCTTTGACTTTTCTTCACGGATGTTTTTTTTCTTTTATCTGTTTCACGTTTTCTTTCGTTTATTTACCTTTTCTTCGACTAGTCTTTTGCCCTAAAATTACGTAAGACGCAATCTCTCTTCATAGATTTACTTTTTGCAATAATAGTCCATTCATCAGTGCATTTAGCGCTTCCAGTAGCGCCGATCATCTCACCTTTTAACTCCATTAGTTCCTTTGCAAACCTGGGACCTGCCATTCAGCGGAAACTCTCTGCATGAACAAGTAATATATATTCCTAGGCATACATACTTCGTTACCTTACCGATGGATGTTGCGCCAGATCAGCTTAAAAGGGGAACACCGGATTTCGGATAGATGCGCGCCTGAGTGTAGAAAGACGATCTTGCCTCGAGTCATGTCTTCTGCTATTCTATTCAATGTTTGTGTACATTTTCGTTTCGTTTTCATCTGATCTTTGAGATTATAAGCTAAACGTTATTGGCTAGCCATCACGTTAGCTCATATGTTGGCGTTAATTGCTTTTCTAATTCTTCCTCTATGCGTCGAAGTTGAACGCATGTACGTGTGGCCACCTTATGTCACATGTTATATGATGGTATCTCTTATTTCAAAGGTTGTTGATCGGCCTGCCACGTTTAATGTTCGAGGTTATTTGAACACGGTGTTGTGTCAACGGGGCTATGTTTGTTCGCTCATTGTTCTTGACGTGTTACGTTCTTGGTCCTATGTTAATTGTGCCCTGCTCGAGAACCCGATGTAACTGCTGAGTCGTGTTTGCCTTGAAGGGCATCATGCACTGCCTTCAATAGGGGGAACTCGCCGAACCCGCAGTGGCCTTCCTTGTCATCGGCGAAGGCGTTGTACATCATAAGGCCACGAGACTGACCCAGGCCGCGGATGAACTGGCCTGACATCGGGCCCATTCCTGTCCACAGAATGACCTGCCCATCATCTTGGCGTGTTTGGGCACTGAAACAGAACAGAAGGTAATCGAAAGCCGAACGTTAATTAGATGCAGATGTTTCCAATCAAGCATGTTTTATATCTGCGTATTGCGTTGATTTCCAACCATCGTTTTCGAGTTGACGAACTTCGTTTGAGTTCGCTACATCTACAAGAAGATGCACTAAAAGTACGCTAGCCGATATCTTGGTTAGTGTTAGCAGTTGTGTTTATCCGGGTGGTGAGTGAAATGCTAGAAGCCTATTTTGGATAAGTCGCTTGTCCGGATCTAGATTTCATCTAAGAATATTTTCATGGATATCTCTTTGGCAAAAGAAAGCAACTGCAAAGTAAACAGTATACTAACAATGCCAAAGAGATATACCACCAGTGCAGGCTGTATGTTTACAACACCAAGCCTGCACACTTTCCGGCTCCCGTAGTAGCCTCTAAAATGGCTGTATCATTCGAAGTTCGGTCGGAAAAGTTGTGCATATATTGCCTGAATTGAGCCAGTTTATCGAAAATGCCCCTTTCATGTTTGAGAATTTCAGGCACAGCTTTTGACCGGCGTCTTACTTCCTCGGGACGTATTGGTCAAATTCGAGCTGAGACTATCTAGTTAGGGCTGCAAGATTTATCACGAAATGACATCAGAATAATTGTAGCAATGGAAACTAACAGCCGGCAGTGACAGCAAAGGCCTACCTCTGCCAGCAATTAAATCAAAGTCTTGCTCAAGAAGACTTGAGGGGCAAATGGCGCGCGTCTTAAGCAGGGGCTGTTTTGAAAATCTGTGATGGTTTATTAACAGTATAGCTATTGAGTAGGCTCGAGCTCATCGGTTGGCCCAAATTGCACACTCGTCTCAACTGATTCATCTTTATTCGAAAAGGCCATCGTATGGACCGGCCCGACTGACTAGTAGTAGTGTACGCAAGACGCCTCAACGATGACAGTCCAGACAATATGCCTCAGAGATGGCGTGATCTTTTACCAGTAGATATTGACAGACGAGAGGCGAGAAAAATATTTTTTGACACGAAATATTTGACATCTGTAAAAGTAAAGACATTTGTAGTCATAACGCTATCCCATATTTGCTCGTTGGTAAAATTATTTATATTATTCAAAATGTCATATTTTCTGTGCTTCATATTAGAAACAAATATCACTATATCGGAAACGTTTCATGACATAGGGAACGATATCTGCTTGTATCTATGTTTACTTATCGTTTGTACTTGAGAGTACTGATTTCGTTTTACCAATACCCTTAGTCACTATATACAAGTCCGTATGACACAGCACCGTCCACTGGACACCTTCTATTCAGTCGAAACAATAGGGAAGAATTTCTTCATGCTTTATGGGGCTCATCGGAAAAAAAACACTGCTACCCTTCGTATATTGATACGTTGGCTTTTGCAGAGTCACACAAAAACGCAAAATCATAATCAGTCGCGTTTCGCTACATCTCCGTTCAATTCAATACATTCACAATCACGGTCCTTGCAACGTATTACATATACGACTATAGAAATCATCGTGGCTTGTCTGCAGCATAAATTGCTGTCGAAGACAACAGACGGCAAACGAAATCCGTGTTCGCTGCCATTAGAACTTAGTTCATTATATAAAACAACGTCAAGAACACCGTTCAGGCCATTCCAACGATGATCGAATTTACCTAACCCCTAAGCCTATAACAAAATAGTCATTTTTCATATTTGCCATTAAAATGGGGAACAAATAAAGGAAACCGGGATGTGTTTTTGGCACAAATGTCAATTATGCTGCTTCGAATACTAATAATGCCCCTGCTTTTAGTGCCCAGGCAGCGTAACGATTCGCCGCCAGAGGGAGTCACGATCAGCTTGAGCATTTAGCTTCGCGTTTTGTTTGAAGAGTAGATACAGATTAAGACAAATGTCGGTAAATTATTTGATGATAATAATAATAATAATAATAAGTTTCTTGACAGTTTGAGAAGACCGCAATGCATAACGTCTTCTTCCAAACTATGTGGCGCAACGTTATCTAAATGAATCTTATGTGCAGGGAATATTGTCTCCTATCTTACTGCTGTATGTGATGCTGAGCATTGCTCTTATTGTGGTTGTATTTATTATGGAGCGGACGTTTCTTAACGAGACCTATCAATTTATCATAGACTCTCCTCAGTGGACTTTTGATGTGCTTCACAACGAAGTGCAGATTTTGACAGACACCGAAAGCTTCCGCGAGAGAGAGAGAGCAGATATGGCACGTACCGTTGCACATTTACTCAGGCTCAGACACATGCATGCACACAAACATGGAAAAAAGCTGGCACAAATACACCCTCAATAGGAAGAGTAGTATGGTTCGCAGGGAGCACATAGACCTGAGTTAATAGACGCTCAGATTGCAATGCTAGAACGACTAAGGAAGGTGAAACCGTGGAGCGTTAATTAAAGAATTCATGATTCTCACTAAATGTTGAAAATACATGCTGGTACACGCATTCAATGCATTAATGACTTGTTGAGTAGATGACTGTTCTGCTGAAGGCCATTACCTCAAGATATTGCCAAGTCAGAGAATAACTGGAAGTATAGATGCTTCGTGTACTGCTGTATATTACGAAGACAACGGACAGAAATTCAGAAAACGGAAGACAAATCAAGATTCTAAGTCCCTTTTGCTAGTGATCTGCCTTAAGCATTTAGAAACGATATATCGATGGTGGTCCATTTTCGTAGATCTCTAATTGAGAGGGGTAGACTGCGGATCAAGAATCGGTTCTGGAAACTATTCGAGCTGTTGTTTTAACTCGAACTGATGGAATATGATGGCCTCATTTCAAGACTTAGCAAACTAGATTTTTACATTCACGAAGTCAATGTGTACCGACCACTAGGCTTAATCTGTTCTGGGATTTTTCGAAAATGGAGGCCACGTGAGCACAGCATTCTTGTGAAAAATCATATTTTTGAACAAAGACTCTTGTTTTTTTTAGATAAACGTATTATGTTTGACATTATCATCCGCCAGGGATCGTCCTATGTAGCGTTAAGGGCAGGGGGTGAGCACGCTCATCGCCTCTAATTGAAGTACGCGAACTTCGATTCTTTTTTAAAATTTTTTTTTCAGATTTTGTAATCATGGGCTTGGCTGGGTTTATCTGGGTTTTCCTCAAGCACGCCTATGAAACGAAATGGCAACAATACATCGCACTAACCATTTACACACGCAATTTAATCAGCAATAACCCAATATTCGTGGTTAGCATGGCAGTGTACTCAAAGGCATGCGCATCGGTACACCAGGCTAGGCCACGCACTGAAGTTCCTTGCGTGCTACTGTCGATCTCTGTATATTATTTATATAGAAATTACGCTCAGCTTATTTCTGGTAACTTTTAATCTTGCTGATGGCGTAAATGCTTGAAGATGAACCCTGCTCCGGCTAGACTCGTCATACGAGCAGACCGATAACAGACGGGTTTATTATTCAGTGCAAAGTTGAGTCGTTCATCTATTTAAGAGTCTTACTTTGTTTCTGTTGTTGTACCTCGTTGTGAGGCTATTGTTGCCTACCTGCTTCTTGTACTATAGTATATCTTGGAAGCCATAGGGAGCCATTGGCTTAGAGTGCCGTATAATCTCCGGCTTTGGAATCTCTTTGAGAGCTCCAACAGAAACCATGAGGTACGCACGCTCGGCTTCGTATCCATGCGATATCCATATGTGCAATTCCAGCATCTTAATGGTACGTGCACCTAATGAAGTGATCTTATTTCCAAGATAGCAATAAAATAGGATGTAAATCCTGCCATGTGTTTACAGTTTATATTTCCTGTTTGGCATTTTTAGCTTGAATTCCTTTATTGACAGCATTCAACTTGAGCAGTTCTATTAGCAACCGTTTAATATTTTGATTATATGGTACAAAAAAATTATGGAAGAATGCCATAGGATTGTGGATATGTCGTGAGAAGACTTAAGGGAAAATGTATCAACGCCTCTAGGAATACAAAAGGCTACATTGTTTTGATATGGAATTAGTCGTCTGCTAGCATTTATCAACTCGTCAAACAGGGGGCAAACTGTAATACTATACGCAAATATTTTAAGCATTATCAACTATTGGGGTGCAACTGCACGGGGTATCCATGCTTTTATGAATATGGATTATAGTGAAAAAAAAAAGGCAATAAGATGTTTATTAGGATACATTCGGTGGATGACTTCGTGTAGGTTCCTGAAGACAGTTTTAATCTTGAATATGTTATCTTTGTAACGCAGCGGTAACCTATTTGACTACTAGTTCTAAAGACCCATAGTGAGACGGTATCGAATCATAACCTGGCGTAGATATATTTTATTTTGCCAAATTTAGCCGTCTGAAACTATGCTTTGCGGTGATAGAACCATGTAGAAGATGCTTGTACTATTTATTAGACTCTGAAACATTTCCACAATGGTTCGCCTCCTACGTCCTTTTTTACTGTTCAGAAGTTTCAGCTAGGAAACCTTTTAGAAGCTGTTTCTATCGACGAAACGAACTGTCCAGTGGTGTGGCAGCCTTTACGTCGTCCCTGCACGCATTCGATTTCAGATCGCGTGGCCTCTATTCATGATTATATCTGCTCTGTTTTTATTGGGGCTCGATCTTTTTTCCAGTGTTAACTCATCAGTTTCTGCTCATGGTGCCTAAACTAACATTTCTGAAGTAAGACAAAATAACCACACATAACGACGATAAATCATTGTATGCGCCGACGCGTGTGTATTTGTCCTATATACTCGAAAGGTGTTGTGATCTCTCGATAACGTACCAGACATATAGATAGCAGAGGCGTTAGATAATGAGCTCATAAATTCAATAAATACAACTTAAAATGGTAGTATATTATGTTGCTCGATATTAAGCAAGCTTTTCTAATGTACATTTTGCTATTGTCAGGTAACGAAACTTTCTCGAACGACGTAGCCTTTTTCATTTACTGATTGCTGTTAGTAGTAGCGCGAAACAAGAACAACACAACAGTGGTAGCCGCTGGTTACAACTATATGCGACGAAATAATGTGGACTGCTTTCGGAAAAACTGTGTTCCGAGTATCTAAGCTCTCATCCCCCATGTTCTTTTAACGCCTAGTGTGAATATGTTACATTGAGGTGGGCGGTAGCTGGCGATGTATCTTGAAGTCACCGGCCGTTGCTTCCGATCTATACATAATAAGAATTCCTTTGCGCACAATGCTTTAATGCAATCTTCGATCTTCCTTTGGTGACCTCCGTAAGTTCTGTCAGCCTGTACTTCCAGCAGGCGAAGATTACTATTGTGAAGTTGGGGATGTCCTTGGAGGATAGAGGATTGCCGATGGCGTCGTTCTTGACTCACAATTTTAGTGGCCTAGGAAGCTCGCTCGTAACCTTGGCCTGATGGCCTGACTATTGCTGCAAAGCTGCTCGGACCGATCCTTAGTGAGTGGAATATTTACGATTGACAGAAGCCTTCAGTAACTATAACAATAGCAGCATTGGACTATTGAAGAAACACCTTACGACAGTACTATGCATCAAATTCAAAACATTTACTTGGTAGCATAAGACGACGTTGTGCCTCCTTGAGCCAGGCACCAATATAGCGATTCGCTCCTGCTTTTCTCGATCTTACTCGCACGCTCAAATGGACTCAATAAAGGCCAGTCAAGATGCACGTAGATAAGGCCAATTTTCTTGTTGCTTTGGCTGCACTCCGCAAGCTACCTTACTTGACAATATGTTCCGACAGTTTCTATGTAGATCAGGTTTTTATGACCAGATCTGTTTTCGTCACAAGGATTGTGGCATGGGCGTGCCATACCGATGGTAGGCAGATCTTGTAAGTCCGCTCATAGACCCAATGTTTTTCGTTAGTTTGCTATTCGTTGAACTACTAACGCGCAAGTGCCTCGAAAAATGTGTTTCTGAGTACATTTGAAATTTGTTGTTTCGCCAGTTACATCCGTTATGCTTCCGATGTTCTGTGGCCGTACCGCCAAACGCTAAACGGGTTCTTCTCTCTAGTAAAACTTCCTACGAAATCTTTTCGCAGGCCTGCTTCAGAGGGGCACCGTCCGGAAACTGTGCGTTTGCAGTGGTAAGATGTCGATCGGTTGTTCTTTGCTTTTGATTTTGCTGTTGTCACGTTTTTCCGACGGCGGTGCGCTCCTTCCCTTCAAATGTGGTTGTGTCTGCTCCGTTTGTGAATGCAACGGTTGTTATTGTTGTTATAGGCGTTTCTGCCAATGTGACATCGACATTTTGTGTTTGCTGCTGCCTCTTAGCAGAAAAAAACGGTAGCCACGTTCAAACCAGCCTTGTGGAAACGTTGCCACCCTGCGTCAAAACCCTGTACACGAAAATGATGTTTCGTGTTTTATGTACATATGTACGTATAGCATCATTCTTGTGTGCGTATTTTCGTACTCCATGCTTCTTTTTTGCATGAATAAATCTTGCAGGGTGGCACATTCGACAGGTGGGAGACTGAGGTTTGAGTGGAAAGAGAAACGAGAGAGTAAAGCCACAACCGTGCTCTCCGCCAAAGCTGGTCCTTTTATGTAACTGCCAATAGTAGCATCATTATTATGTGCAAGGTTAATAGTATGTGTATAGGTCTTTGACAAGTTGGTTTATTAGCAGCAGTGACGCAGGGGCCTAATGCTGAGCTACGCTGAACAAAAGCCGATTGCGCTGATCGTTTTGTCAGGTCGTTCTTTACGTCAAAAGACGAAACCGTGGAAAGAAGGCCACCAGCAACAATTCGACGAAAAGACAAAACTGCATTGTCGATTGTTGAATAGAACCTTCGACAATCACAGTTATGTCTGTTGTCGTTGATGCTTCCCCCGAAAGAAAATTAATAGAGTCAACTACTCTTTTATGCAGCGTCACCCATGTATGGATTCCTCCATCAGCGCTACCTCCGCAATCAGCAAGTACCGACTCCTCTCCTCTTTATAGAAAAATGAATTAATGTTTAGCAAATTTCGCTGCTTCTGAATACGCGTATTCGTATGTGTTCGTTTAAAAGCCGAAAGTGTGTATGTTAGCCTGTAGGACGAGTCGGGGTAAATTGTCCTGGCATAGGTGATAAGCAGCATGACTGGCGGCAGAGGTTCTCGGGAGGAAATGTTCGATTTTTGCATGGTTTTCATCCTAGCCAGAGTACTTCGGTATTGGGTGGGGACAGGGTCAAAAGACGAAGGCTTTGGGCAACGCAATTACCTGCGAAAATTGGCAATGAGGAACAAGGAAACAGCGGCGGTAAATTCCGCTTGAAGCCTGTCTCCGTCGTTGCAGCCGTTAGCTACTACAGGTCCTGCTGATTAGTCCCTACAGAACTGCGAGTCAAATCAAGCCCTCCATTTTCGTCCAGTCAGCTCGCCCCTTACCTCTCAGCAGTGGTTAGATCAGTCTACTTGATGGTAAAGGCCCAGCGCTTGAACTACTGCTTACGAGCCGTCGAGACTTACTGCTTAAAGACTTGGTAGTGAATGGACTCCGTGACGCCGCTTAACCCAATGAGAAGCTCAGCCTACACAGCTTCAGCGTTTCTAATCTGCTGACTACTCGTAGATTATCAGCGTCACACTACAGCCCGGCACCGTTCGGTTCGAGTCACTCCACAGTTTCCGCGTGATTGATCGAACGAAGAGAAAGTCCGTAGGAAAACGCAATTACGAAGCCAAGTTAATAACGCTCATGAAATAGTATGGCGTAGGACATAGTTGACTGGATAGTACACAAACAGTGAAGGGTCTCGTAAGTTTAGTGCAGCGGGGACAAAACTCCAGCCAAGCTGATTGCGGTGGCGTTAGAATAGCGGACGACAGAACACCAGTAATCATGAAGTAGTTAGCGGCGTCAAAGGCATCACCAGGTGCATAACTGCCACTGGCTTAAATATTCATAAATAGATCCTTGTCACCAATGAGATTTCGGGACACTAATAATACCGCTGCGTGCGCCGATATTACGAGAAGAACTTCCCGAAGCTGCTGCCTGTTGCTACCGTTGTCACGGTGTGGACAATTGGCAATGTGAGTGCGACAGAATCAACAAAGGAACGATAACGAAATAAAGAAAAAAAAAAGGCAGCAGCAGCAGCAGCAAAGAACGGGATAGAAAACCAATGAGCCACGATTTCTACATGTATTTTATAGCCGCGCGGCGAATGGGTAGCGGACTAGTAACGCGCACTATCACTACAGTTAGGACGATAGAAGTCTTCCACAAGGTCCTCTCCTAGTAAGCGAAGGACATTTATATCTTCATGTACATCCTTTGAATGCTGGTGACGTAATGTGGATGATAGTCAATGTAAGAATCACAGATTTGTTTTTGGTAATAAATACAACAACAATGAGCAAGGTATAGAGTAATTTTAGCTATGCGTGTCAGAAAGCTCGTTCTTTATTTTTGCTAGGTTTGCTGTTGTCGTCGAGCATTCGAACGGGGCGCGAAACTCGACGTTTCAGTTGGGACACAAATGACATTCTATTTAAAGCAAACAGGAAACTAGAGCCTAGTTTCGTAGACCGGTTTCCTACCGGCCATTTTTACATCTAGAGCAAGCCTTCGACATAATTTAAATCAATGCACTAGCTGGAACATGTGAAGCATTATCCGGTGGTGACGTCGACGCGGGCGTTTGAAGAACGCTTTACAGCATAAATAGAAAAATGTCTTTAGTGAAATATCTGACTATAGGACAATGCCAATTGATCAATCTACTATTTCTAAGCTACAACACATATACTCTAGTTACACCTGCTCTATATACCTGAAACAATCGCTCTCAGCTCCATATCGCATTGTGCCTTCGATAAGCATGCCACGCGAGGCATGCTTGCAGAATTCGCTGTAGTAGCTTCGTGTACAGTTGTAAACGGCTGTTTTATTGTAGACGTGACAGTTCGTGACGAAAGGCGCAACTGCGAAAACGAGATTTCGTTTCCACGTTTTGCCGAAATAGTCTTTGGCTTCTTTGAGCACCTGCGTAAGGATAAAAAAAGGACGAAGCATATGGATATAGAATTATTAACACATTCAAATGATTGTTCCTCTATTGCCTATTTGAGAATACACTCCTAATGCCAATAACCAAGAGGCGTTAATCGCTAAAACAAAAGCGATACCAACGAGATGAAACGAAGTGTATTACCAGTTACGCTCTTTTGTCAGGGTGTGGGGGCGGGGGTGCGGCTTGCAAAAAGCGTCGACAATAACGCATAGCGGTCATGAAAATCCGACTAGATCGTATGAGGACGACTGGGGAGCCAAACAAATCTAATTTCGTTTGTTTTCACTCTTATTAGGCACCTTATGTAGGAACACTATAACATCTCATTAAAAAATTGTTGAAAATATGCATCCAACGTGCCTACATAATATGGAAGAACGCAAGGCCTACTTTATCTTGTTTGTTTTGTGGCATAACCTGCAAATATCTGCCACAGTCAATACCGACCTAAAGTGAAGTTTTTATTCTTGTGTCTTGAAATGAGCACATTTTGAGTTAGATAACCTAAAGACGCCAGTAAGGCCTACATTTTTTATTTAATCAATATCTATAGCAGAATAGAAAGTTAGTAATAT